>NC_092858.1:60306429-60310196 GCF_032062135.1 Pyxicephalus adspersus
AAAAAAAAAAAAATCACACCTTGGTGTTGAAATCTTTGGTGTTTTACATCTCCTTAATTGTGAGGATTGCACCACTGGTGTTGAATGTCTGCCTTTATTCATTGTGACAGGCTTCTACACAGTCAGGCTTATGTGAGTCTGTCCTGCTGAACAGTTTATCATAACACTGCTTGGAAGGGGCCGGCTGCCAGGAGGTTTCTCCCTCTGTGAACTCCTAAGTGAAAGCAGAGGCTGCATTGTGAATGTGTGTGTGTAGAGCAATGAGCTCTATGAAGTACACTATGTACTAGAAATGGGCTGGGGGAAACGCTCCAAGTATTACAAGCCAGCTTTCTTGATTGAACCATTTACTGCTAAACTATGTTTCCTTGTGTCAGTTTTCATGAATGAACTGGATCCCTATTGCTCCTGTTCCTAAATATATAATAGATATTAACTTTTTTTGTGTTTGTGGGGTTTTTTTTGTTTGTTTTGTTTTTTAGGTTGCATTAAATCTGTGAAGTTTATAAACTTACCTTCATTGTGCTGTAAATGCTAATAACATTTGTTGTTGTATCACAATTTATTTCTAAGGGGCCTACCTAAAGTTTCTCTATACAGGCTGTGAGAGAAAGGGTCTTGCATACCTCCTAAATATAAGACGCCTGGCTACTGATGTTTCTTGGCAGTGTGGTTGACATAAATGTGCCTGACCACTGCTGCCTGGGACAATTCCAAATCCCAAGCGAGTGTTCACGCTGCAATAGGCTGGAGTACGTTCTCACCGGTTTGCGCTGCACATACCAGAGGGCATTGGTGAAATACTGATAGCACTAGTCCTGCAAACAGGACTGTGAAGGGTTTTTTTGTCCCAGGTCCCAAAGCCATATGTCCTCCGGCCACTATTGATTTCAGTCATTATTATATGAAAATGAATATTAAAAAAGTTACAAACTTGAATCACTGACATGACCCCCCCCCCCTATCAAAGATACGATCAGGCAGACAAGAATACTTATAAGGACCTGCCTGATAACTTTTAAAGTGGAAATTTAGTTCTTGTTTAGATGTTTTCCATCATATAATCATCCCGTGTCCCTTTGTCTATCCTTATCAGACAGTAAGGGCAAGGAGTCGGTGAGTTTGGGAAGGTTGGAACCAAATTGTAATTCTTATGGCCCAGTCTTATAGAGCCACTTATTCTGAACACAGCTGTTTCAAGCTTGTTGACCATCATCAGTGTAGTGCCATGAATACAAGGCTTATGTGGAGTAAATTTTTGGGGGCCCATGAAAAAATAGGCACAAACTAAGTAAAACTCTTCCCACTTAACTAAAATGGTACAAAAACCTGAAACTACTATATGCAATTTAGAATAAATGGCTCTGGTATATTAAGTTGGATCTGTTCTTTAAACCCAATGGTTGTGGATGTATAATTGGTGGACAGGCTTAACAGAATTATTTCTGTGCAACCCTAGTAGCAGTCAATCAAATTGTCTTGGTAGTGTTCATAGGGGAAAGACTCTTCTCTCTAGATCATGGCGGCATGGCTTAGGTTTTCAAAGTTGCATCTAACCAAACCTTAATACTTCTGAAACAATGTACTTTGTACAGACTAGACTAATATGGATAACTTTGCACAACCAAACACCTAATACCAACTATCTAGCACAGTGGTGAACTGGTTAAGATTTAGGTTTGTTTTGCAACCACAGGACCTGGGCACCTTGCAGTCATTAGTAGACCATAAGCATGTTTGTATACCAAAGTATTTTAAACGTGTCAACTAAGAGGCCATCTGTGTGACAGCTAACGCTTGGAAAACATTTTCTCATGCCACAGGACATGGATGCCAAGCACACCAGCAAATCTACAGCAGAATGGCTTAAAATGAAAAGAATTAATGTGTTGCAATGGATGGCCTGGTCAAAGTCCAGACTTCAACTTCATTGAAATGCTTTAGCAGGACCTTGAAAGCTCTGCATAAATGAAAGCATGCAAACCTCAATGAAAGAGTAATTCAGGAAACAATTACTTCATGTTATTTCTGCTAAAGGTGGTTCAACAAGCTATTGAATCATCATGTTTTTCATACTTGGTTTTTCAATTTTGGCTTTAACTACAGACACTCTGGAATCTTTTGTTGTTATTTTACATTTTAGTTAAATCATCTTGAAATCTGCTAAGGACCAGACAATTTTTTTATTTATTTTAACAATGCCTTTATTTGTGGAACCTTAACTTTGAAAGAGCTAGTAAAAAGGTATACTTCTTTAGTCTAAAGCTGCTGAATTATTATTTTTTTTATTATTTTTGTACCTGTGTTTATAAATGATGCTTTTTTTAATGGAAATTACAGAGCAAACATGTATTTCCCGTTGCATTCACTGTGACTTTTTTTTACCTTGCTATTCTATATCTGACAATTTCCCAAGGCTGAGTCTGTTTTCTTAGGAAAACTATAGAAGAAAATACATTGCATGGTAAGTTTCAGATGCAGAACTGGAACTAGGTGAAGCGAGTCAGCAGTGGGAATGGCTTTCTCCTCTCTGCTATAGCTGCTGCTGCTATAATAACCCTCTGTAGACAAGATAAACAAAGCTAATCTTAATTGAAATGCTAAGCATTTCTGCTGTCTACTTCCCAACATACATTGTGCTGGTTTAACCCATTGCTCTTGGTGTTGAATGTTGCAAAGCACACTTGCATTTGTAATGCATGCAGAGGAAAGCAGACTGCTATTTTGCTTGGCTCATATCGGTAATAATAACAAAAAAAACAAAACACTTTTTTGGCATAAATTTGCAATTTTAATTGCAGGTAAATATGTTTAACTGACAACAGCTCAATAGCACAATGACTTAGGGGCTGATCTAAATGGTGTTTTTTAATGCAGAAAACATCTGTTCACAAAGGATAGTTTGAGTGTATGAACAATAGCTTCATAGAATTGCTGAATTTTACATCTAGCCCCCTTGATGTCTTTTTGGATATCATTTAGCCTTAGAAGTGAATGGCCTCATATTCCACAGTAATTGATCAGTGTATGGGCCCACTCTTTGCATTGTTCGACATATAATATTAAAACAGAGTGCCTATAAATAATGAAAGCCTGTCCACAGCAGCTCAAACAAAATTACCTGGAAAAAAAGCTTTCTCATTTTTGGTTTCCTCTCTGTGCTTCTGAACTCCTGCAGCTTCTTTACAGCCAGTTCTGTTGTACATCTGTACATTTGGGCTTTGGCTGTATGTCCTTTCCTCTTTCGCATTCTGTTCTTCAGACATCTTGATTGGTTGGGCCAGTTCTGACCTCCACAATTGAAGCCGATATTGACGGGTATCCTTGGTAACAAACAAACTGGATAGCTGGGTGGCAATTGGGTAGGTAAAAATCGTTATTGCAGAAGGAACATTGCCTGTCCCTTTCTGAAATAAGCTACTGCCTGATTGCCAATTTTCTAACTGGGACTTTAGTTCCACTTTAGCGCTAGTTTCCTAAGGAGGACAACACTATGTCTGCATGGAGGATTGGAAAAGCCACTTGTAGTCTCTGTCAGTCTGTGTGACGGATAATAATGAAGAAGCACAACAAGAGAGACAAGAATACAGCTTTGTTTCACTATAACAGGAAGTGCCTGAATGTGGTCCTTTGTGGCTGAATAACCTCATTATCCATTATTATATTATTATTATACAGTATTTATATAGCGCCATCATATTACGCAGCGCTGTACAAAGTCCATAGTCGTGTCACTAACTGTCCCTCAAAGGAGCTCACAATCTAAT
>NC_092858.1:60312840-60385815 GCF_032062135.1 Pyxicephalus adspersus
CGATGGACGACACCGACTGTACACACGGAAGATTTTCGCCCGATAATTGGCCGATGCCGATTATCGGGCGATAAAAATCTGCCGTGTGTACGTAGCTTAAGAAACACAACATGCATAAATCATGTTTTAGGAGTAGATTAGATTGCCTTTTTAAACTGTTCTCTAAAGCAATCAATCTAATTAGATTTATCCTTTGGAAGTTTAACAGTGGTTAATCATTCACAAATATCTTCTGTACAATTAGAAAACAAATCTTAGATAAGTTACCATATTAACTTTACCCTTAAAGTGAGGGAAGGGTGGAACTTTCTGACCTCCTAATCTCTTGTGTACAAGTTATTTAGCAGCTGTGTTCTATGACAGCTGCAACCTTGACTTGCAGTTTTAGCAGGGATTTGAAGACATTAGGATGCCTTTAGTCTCCTTTGTTGTCTTTTCTCTTTTAACATCTTTGTTGCAGACCAGAAAACTTTATAAAGTTCGACCGACTTGAAGTCTAGCTGAAGTGCCTCGATACCTTGATTCTTTTAGATACTTATATATGTATGGTATAGACCCTGGTAACATAATGGTATGGAGAAAAACTTTATTTGTGGTTTTAAAACATAAGGCTCTGCACACAGTCTAGGTCAGCCTGTCTCAACCTTTTTAATGTAAGGAAACCCTTGAAAAGAAAAAAAAATTCTTCAGGGAACCACTTCTATATAATTCTTTATGCACAGATTGCAGTATACAAGTGGTCCCGGAGTTAAGGATATCCGACATATGGACACATCCTATATACGAACGGGCTTTCCTGCTCGCTCGTGTGCAGGACATAGGCTTGGAGGGGTAGGGGGGTGGTTTGCATGACTTGCAGAAGAAATCTTTTGCTAAACACAGCTGAGGTTTGGGGTGATCTTAAGAGATGGGATGATCTGTAACATCTTGTACCTCTTTAATGACCAAGACAAACTCTGCATTTGTTTCTTTGTGCATATCAAAGCACAGCTTGCTCCAGAAGTTAATGAATGTCTAGGCTCCATGAAGTTTTTTTTTTTTTTTCATTATTTGCTTTGTTTGTGATTAACTCACGGTGAGGATTTTTATACAGTAAAGCTACGTACACACTTCCAATTATTATCGTCGGAAAACGAACGACGAACGTTCCTGCACGATATACACGAACGATCGTATAGCACCGATCCTGCACATAGAGGTAACGACACGATCGTTCATAGATATTGTACACACAATAGATACGATCGTTTAAGCGATAGAGGAACTATGTGCACGACAGGAAAGTGAACGGACGTTCGTTCATCACGCATGCTCAGCCCATGGACGATCAATGAACGACCGTACACACGAACGATGTTCAACGATCGTCGTCCAATCCGATCCGCCGGTCCGGTCGGACAAACATCTGTCCTAATTGCATTTATCAAAATACTGTACCTGTTCTGACTTACATACAAATTCAACTTAAGAACAAACCTACAGTCCCTATCTTGTATGTAACTCTGGGACTTACCTGTAATAGCGTGGTGTTCAGTGGGAAGAATTCCTCCTACATTATTGACTGTTTGTACTTTTTAAATGCCTTAACCTCATATTCATAAATGGCAACACATAGAAGCAAAGGTAATATAATGCAACTGACCAGTTGGCCTGATGTGGTAACTGCATTCAATTTTATTTTGTCCAAATAGGAATTGAAAGCTTATTGTAATCTTCATTTTGTATACTATTAACCTCCACCCCTATATTTGAAGTTCTACATGGGTGACAACCATGGCTCTCCCCCCATAGATACAGTAGAGTGAGTATAGCCACCCTTCGGCAGGTTTTTATATTGGAAGAAGAAGAGGAAGGAAGGTCTCTGAGATATTTAGTCAGTATTGCATTGTTCAGTGCTTTTAGTTTAACATGGGAGCCTCAGGTTAGGGGATGTCCCTCAGCTTACAGAACCCTTGGCAACTTCTGGTGGAAATGTAGGGTTTCTTGCAACCCTGATTGAGAATGGTTGAGTTGGACGGTCACCATAAACATCTCTGTGCAATTAGTAGGAGTTGGTAAAGGAAGCTGTACAGGTGAAAAAAAAAAAGTGAACTTTCCATCTGTTCAGATGGACAGAAGAAAAAAAGAGTGTCAGGAACTCCAAATCCTTTTGCAAACAAATCTCCTTTAAATGTATTTAGCTGTTTACCTGTGGTTCTATTTTGTATGCAGTGTGGAGGTCAAGGTGATTTTCTGGATCTTGCAGTAAAATATTCCAACAATTTAAGTTGTTTGTGATATCAGTTTAATGTCCCTGTATGTGTGTACATAAGCATGAATTTTTATTTTTTTATTTTATGCTGCTGTATCTGAAGAAGATAATAACTGTTTGCAAACCTTGCATTTTAGTTTAGTAAACTATATTTAGTTCACATCATGAAAGGTATGCCCTTCATTTTTACTTTTCTAGGTGATTGAGCGTGTAAGATGGTTCACAATTATGTTTTCAACTGTGTATTCACAGCAGTTCTGGTGTTCATGTTTGACTTAATGTGGATATAAATTACTTTGCAGATGAGTAATTTTCAGACTTCACTAAATAGTTTCTAAATGTGAGTTGAAAAATGGTTAAAAATTGTCAGACTGCTAAAAAAAAAATGCAAAATGTGCAAAACTAAAAAGACCAAGTTTGCTAGTTTAAGGCCATTTCTAGCTTCTAACATCTGGTTTAACACGGAGTAGGTGCTTTGCAAAGTGGGGTAAAATTCTGTGTAATGTGATGTCTGTCCACAAAGCTGTCTGAATTTTTCTAACCATTTTTCAAAAATCTATTGGAACAAAAAGTGCATAGTTCACCCAAATCAGTTTTATGACTTTTGGAAATTATTTTTCATTAGACTGCAAAATTAGCACCCATACACATGATTATGTGCATATTAGCATGTGTACAACAATGTATTCCTGTGTTCCTCTTTAGTGATCTCCAAAATGTCTGAATAGATTTTATTTTTCATAGGAATTCCACCCCAGAAATGACATACAACTAATTTTTGGGACAATTCACAATGCATTACAAACATGGCTGAACTTAGTGAGCTGCTCAATCAAATAATTTATCGTTTGACCAAAAGTAAAGAGTTGCATGGCTTTTCAGTCAGTTTTAAAGACCAGTAAAAAAAAAAGTTGTAATGAAAACCAGTTTGTTAATTTAAAATTCAAACTGTCCAACACATAATATATTAAACATAATAATTTGCTCATGCCCAGCCACAGGACTTTTCCACTTACCCTTTTTTCATATGGGCAAATCATAGATTGCTAAATACCAGGAACATTAAATAGATGTCATAGAATAAAGATACTTTAACAAAACAATCCTGTGCCTAGTAAAATGTATGGGCTGTTCACAAAAGTTGTTGGACTTTATAAACATCTTTCTTTAAAACGTTGTATTAGTAAGACTTGGGAATTACCTAAGAAACATACAATTTTATTTAAAGGCGCTGTTCGAAATTGGCTTGATGTAGAATAAGCTAATTAGTATGTGTAACTGTTTTTAAAACCTTCATTCCTTCTTTTTTTTTTTTTTTTTGTTGAAATAAAAGTTTTGTATGCTGTACATAGGAGCAACCGTGTTTGATCATATTCCACCTTTTCATGCTGCTTTGCAGTGTTTGTAGATTGTAATGTATTGTAATGTATTGTTGCTACAGTGCAATTTTATAAGCTGGGCAGTTCTTAAAAACAATGCATTCCTTGTCTGCCTAAAATGTCTTCTCAGCATTTGTTAATAGAGGGAGCCAGAATAATTCTAATGAGACTCAGTGAGTTTGTTTTGCTGACTTAAGTTACAGAACTCCAAAATTATTGTGACCCTGAATGAAGATAAGCATTTGAAGTCCAACTGGCTGTTGATCGATAACTGGGCATTATTACCCTGATAGGGTTACTTGAATACTAAAACAAAAAAAAGAATAAGCAAGATTTTAAAAATACTACTACTCAAATACAGTGCCCTTCAATTTTTTTTTTTGAGACAAAGCCTTGCATTCCTATCTTTGTCCCAAACATTATGGATGGCATTTTACTCATTGCCCATTTTTACTGCTAATAGATATGATGCAGAAGAAGCATATGGACAGTCTGTTTACATTTATTATCCTTTCTGTTGGCTTTGTTGTAGCTGTAATTCAGGTGACTGTAAAGCTGCCTATTTGCATCTACAGGCGTGGTAAGGTGCTGACTCCCTCCCTGCCGTGTGTCTGAAGCTTAACTGTCCTCCCTGGGTGCCTGGGACCTCCATGGCCATTGTGGGAATGGAGAGTGACAGCAATTCAGCAAATCTCTATACCTGGAAGGATTTAGCTACAGAGCTGTTATTTCTGGGACTGCTCTGGCTGGGTGAAAGCTGACTGAGGACAATATGTGCTCAGAGAGTTTTCGCAACGAGAAACATGCTTTACAAAGGTAAATAAAAAAAAAAACTCACACCCACGTGACTTCTCTGTTTGTTGTTTACTTATTGCAACCTCTAAAATGATCATTAAATAATATTTTTGTGCACTAAAATTCAACTTTTTAATAAAAATATCCATTTAATTACCAGTAGTACAAATACCATGTGAAATATATTGCAACTACCACATTTTTTTCTACACCTATAGAATATTCTAAGTTCTAAGTATTCTTTAGCCCTAAAATATTCATTTACAAGTGAAGGGAGTGGCATTTACATATAGAAACACCAAATAGAAACGATCATTATCACCTAAACTGAATAATATAAAGTAAGTCGGCTAAAAGTTAGTCATGGATTGTGGATAATTGGATGATGAATTGAATCTGCACTCGCCTAGAAAACTATGATAGAATTTTTGTTCTGTGCCATTCCAATAAAAATTAAAGATGGCTGCCTGAAGAAAAATAGCAATTTTTCACATAATTTATTATATGGCTTTGCATGTCTGGTAAAGGACCAGGGGGGATTGCAGTACTTACCTCTACAGTAAAGGTACAATTCATTTTCGGACACTTTTTTTTAAATTTTATTTGATATGGTGATGTAATTTTTCAGGATGGTAATGCATCTTGCCAAAGAACATTATAACTTTTCTTCAGGAAAGACCTAACCGTACAATGACATGGCTTGCAAACAGTCCAGATCCCAATCCAAGTGAAAATTTATGGTGGTAATGATAGCTGAGCTGCCAGTGGCTGTAAAAGAAAATTAAAACCTGATAGATGAAGAATATTGTTTTTCATTAGTGAAGCATTAGTGGTAGTAAATGTTTGTGTAGGGAAGGGGGCACTTACTCGAATGGGTTAATGTTTACTAATTTAGGTGTATTCTCATAAATATTTGATATTGCGTAAAAGACTTACATACCAACTTCACTTTGCTTTTCAGCTCCCTGCAGCTTATCTTTTTCCTGACTTACCATGCTGTGTTCCAAATTGTGTGGGGAGGCCACCATCTTGGTAGAGATAATGCTTTGCTTTCTCATGTCAGAGCTGCTTCCTAGATAAATCATTTGACCTTCTGGGTTGTGAGCATAAAGTTAACAGAATAGGTGAGGGAAGCACAGATGTACAGAATAAATAAAGAAGAATCAGGAAGATGCAAACCACTGCAGGTCCTTTGGTACATATTTCTCCCCAAGATCTGTAAAGAAACCTCATTCTCCATCAAGCAGAACAATACAGAAAAATCATGAAAATGGTACATCTTGAATAGAGTTATGTTTAGTCCACTGTACAACTTCACAATTTTAACCAGAAATAATTACAAAAATATTTGTGAAGTAAAAAATACTGAAGTTGTTTTGTTAAAATGTGTTTTGAACATTTATCTAGTCATGAAAATATATTTTAGTCTTTTTGTTATGTATTAAAAGAGCAAAGTGATTCAGAACTTCAGCTGTTTTGACCTGTATGGCTACATAATGCAATTTGATCTTTGGCAACAGTCACACTTATGGGAACCAAACCTTAACAGCCAACACATTCAGAATCCATCTGTCTGGCTATGAAATTCAATTTAGTTTGTGTTGTCTTATGTATGTCATTACACACTATTTAAATTCTGTTTGTGTGTTAATTTGTTGTACCTGGGTGTAGGTTTGCTGTATTAGGCTCAGTTCACATTAGCAGGTTTAGGCTTGGACTACACAGACATTTCCCCAGCGTTTCACTTGAAGCTTTAAAAGCCCATGTTTATAATTTCCCCGCATTCCAATGGGCTAATCTACACCGGGACGTTTCCTAGAGGCACGTTTTTGAGCGTTATCTATAATGCTCCCTGCAACATTTTAAAAATGAAAACAAGAGTAAACGCGTCCAATGATTTCAATTGGGGCCTTCTCCTGTATTTTTCAATGTTTTCCCGCGTTTATAAGTGCTTGAAACGTAAACACTGTAAAAACACAGTATAGACATTTTCCAGTGGTTTTAAAAGCAAGCTTTAAAATGCTAATAAGTGCATAAAAATGCATATAAACGCAGTAGGAATGTTTACATGCGTTTTTAAAACTGTTCGTGTAGACCCAGCCTTACTGCCTAAAACTTCTTGCAAAAAAATAGTAACATGGTACAAATGGTACAACATTACTGCACATTTTCAGACACTACATGCCAAGTTCAAGGGCATTTTACCACTTAGCTATCTCCATAGACTTACATTAGAACTGCTTGCCACTGCTTTAAGTAATTTTTTTTTTTTTTTTTTTTTTTTAAGGTGTTTAAAATAAATAAATAAATAACCTGGAAAAAAATGTACCTTCCTAGGTTTTTGAAGCTACTTGCAAACACCTGACGGCTTAGCAGTTACCACATATATACACTCCTAGAAACGGACATTGCCATTCTTAATGATGGCAATAAGAACAAATCTAACATTTTGCATTAAATATTATAGTTGTATTTTGATTTATTTCATTAGTACTAAGGTGAAGGAGATACGTTAATTGTACAAATATAGCAGAGACATGGCTGGCTCAGTGGCTAGCACTGGCTAGAATATTATCTGCAAGTGGGTTTCCTCGGGGCACTCAGCTTCACCTTTCATTCCAAACACATGCAGTTCAGGTGATTTACACTATTGTATATGATCAAATGGTAAGATTGCTTTAAATGGTCTGAAAGCAGGGTCTTTCTGAGGGTTATGCAGGCTTTAGATTTGGATCATCAATTAGTATTTCAGCTCGTTAGGTTTAGTCAATGGACTAGTAAAAGGTGATAAAGAAATAGCATTTTATTTTATTAAAAGAACAGATGAGATTGCCTATTAGGAGTTAGGGGATTTTTACATGAAAACTATACTATTAGAGAGATCTTGGTGAGCAAGTCAGTTCCTGGCATTGCAAAGTGTGAGTGTACTTCCAAATCAATGACCCAAGCACTGCATATCATAAAAGTGACACTTTAAGCTTTTTAGCTTTTTTTAGATTTAGATTTACTTTTTTTCTTTTTTTGTATTTACTATTCTCTTTCAAATGAAGAATTGCAGAATTGTGTGAGACTTCTATTTGAAGTACACTGACCTTTTATCTGTGTAAAAACCACATCTTAGCAGAATGTGTGAGCGTTTGTGACAGGAAGCAATTAATTAGCATAGGGTTCATTGCCATATTTTGTTCAGGAAGGTCCAAATGCCAACTGGCTCTATCCTTTCATTCATTGGACTAATACACTTTCACTTAGGCTGGGCATAGCTTAACCAGTGTCAATGATCTTGATTCTCCTGTACAAATTCTATTCTTTGAAGCTAATGAATTGGGAGTCTCTGGCAAGCCAAATAGAATATCCTGCAGAGGAAGTCCAGTACAAACAGGATCATCTCTTCTGTCTAAGTCATCATGCTATTCCAGTCACATTCTGTCTAGAACAAGCAAATTGCTGTAGTGCCCATGCATCCTGCAGTTATTTATAGCATAAAAATACATTCCCACGCAGTAGTAGTGCAGATATTATTATTAAAAGCAATGCTCCCTTCCCTTTCTTTTACTGTACTTTTACATTTTTATCTTTTAGCTTCAGATTAACGTTTCGCTTTAGCTTTGGGTCTGCAACCACTGTCTGAATATTGCTGCTGTGTCCTTGTTGGCATTCACTAATGAAGAAATTGGGAAAATCTAAATTATGATCTAAACTGTAATAGAGAAGGAATCTCACAGTTGAAAAATATAAATATTTAAATAGTCCATGTGATGTATATGAATAGTCCAAACTTAATGCAATAATGTTTGATTGCCAATGATGAGAGGGCATTGAGAAAAATGTAATAAATGAAAGTTATGAATGTGAATCAAATTTGCACAGGAGCTAGTTTGAGCTAACTTCTTGGATTTCTCTAAAATGTTCTAAATTCAGAAAAAATAGCCAATTGTTACTAATTGTAAGCAATAACACTATAGTAAATAATAATAAATTTGGCATTGGTTGTGACCCTTCCCATCTATGTTCAAAACTGAAAACAAACAAATGTATTGGCTAAATCCAATATTTTCAATTATGTTTCTACAGTTTTCCTGATAAGTCCTGATTATTTTAAATTTTTGAATCCCAACAGGTTGGTCAGCAGACGGAGAATCCTTATTTGTTTGAAAATATATTGAAATTCACCTGTTTAAAAACCCATTTAGGGCAAACCTGACAGTGTATTACTGAAGTGCTAGTTATACTTTTATTATAGAACTGAGCCTGAACAAGACCTTTATTGCCAGATTACTAGCCATTACCTGTAATTAAAGACGGTAATTTGAGTTAATTGAAAATTACCTGTTAAATTATATGTTGAAGCTTATAAAACTGTTTTAATGCTTGAGTTTACATTAAGTAATGGATGACTGTAGCACTGTCTAGACAAAAATGTTATTGAGTGGCAGCACCTCTGCATAAAGTGTCTTAAACTGCACATACGCATGCCGTGCAGCGTAGATCCAAAACAAAAGCCACTAGGTGCCCGGGCTTAGTTTTTTGAGAGTTGGCACTACCTCCTGGTAACCCTATGGGTTGTGGGATTTTTTGTTAAGGTTTAGTTGCACTTACTCCCTGATGTCTGCTGATTGCATTAGGTTGTTTACCTGCAGGAACTAATACAGGGAATAAGCCATAGTCACAGCCTTGCAGTATTCACATAATATTTTATTTGTGGGCTTATTAAATCACAGAAAACCACAAATCTAAGCCCAAAATACAAACCACAAAAGGATAGTTATTTAATTACTGCTTTTTCATTTTTAAGGATTTCCAAAAAGGGCTTCTAAGAATCCAGGGGCGGTGTATGGGAGGTCATTATAAATTAATCTTTTGCTCAAGTAAATAATAGCTGGCAGAATTTCTAAGGCCAGTCCAGCCTCTATATATCATACTAAGGTTGTATAATGATTTTTTACTGTTTCAACAGAAAACTGCTATTATACATACTTTTGTATAACTTTTTTTCTGTTGAGTGTTGCAATCATGAGCAGTTTGGCAAGCAAACCAGAGAATTATACACATATGTGATATGCCCTTTTGGGGGAACCAGGCAGTGGTGACCTTCAGCACTGGGAAGGGAGTATGTCTCTTAGGAACCGGCTATATTGATTGGTTCATTAGGGTGACGAAATCCTCTTCAGAAATATCCACTTATATAATATTAAATGAATAGGTATAGAATGAAGGATTTTCATAGGTTTTTCTGCAACATGTATTCTTAAAGCTGTGCAACTATGTATTCTTGTCTTTCATGTCTCTAAAATCAGTGTTAAAAATATTAGTTCAGCCTTCAACATGGTTGCATTTTGTACATGAGCTTTTTTTTTCAACTCATTGCATTTATAAGTTGGATTTTTATTATTATCAGAAGCTAAAACAAAAGATTTGTCCTACTAACCTGCAACATATAATGCGTTTAAATGTAGCTTGTTCCATTTTTATTTGTTGCATTTTTTCTCCCACATTTGACTCTGTGCACACAGTTGTACGTCTGCTTAATAGTAATTATTCAAAGGCTCAACCCTTTTACTCACCAGAGTTTTCCTCACCACCACTTCCTCTGTTACAGCTTACAACCCTGACAGGTACTTCTATATTTGAGGAAAGTGTGACCTTTCCCTCTCTCATCACTGTCATTTGATTTATGAAGTGACATTGTCACTGCCACTGGTCCCAGACATTATTGGATTCAGTGACCTAGGGAGAAGTAGGGAGGGAATGCTAGAAGATGAAATTAAGTGGTTAGGGGTGCCAGTTTGCCCTTCTTGGATGAGGTGATAGCATCTGTTCAAACCAATGTTATCTAAGCCTCTACAATGCGTAAGTTTACTTTAATTATTGAATGTAACTATCTGTAGGATTTGCCCAGATCACCTTGGGTCATTCCTATTGTAAAGAACATTGGCATAAACCAGACTAAGGTTTAAAAGAAATGTGGTTGTTAACCTTATTATAACTTTCATGATCTGTATACATTTGTTTCTCACTTTAAAATATTGTCTTCATTGTATGTCTTTTTTTTTCTAGTTTACTGATTTACAGAAGGTGACCTTTTAGTTTTCTTCTTTCTCTGCCAGGGACAAATTCCATGCTAGAAGAGTAGTTATGATCCTGTTGTTTTCCACTTGGTCTCATTTCGGTTCGTTGGTCAGAAGTGTCCACATTCTAGACTGTTACTCTATTAACTGAAAGTACAGTAAAACAGCTGAATACACAGCTAAAATACATATCACTAAACTGTTTAAAATATTTTATTAGTAATAAATATTATAAATTATTATTATAAATGCATATATTATTAGTAATAAAATATTATTTTTGCCCTCTCAGATGTTTCAAAGAAGGAAAATGTATTATAGTCATTGTTAAAGTAAACTTATTTAACAACATTTTGTTTAAACAAACATAAAAAAAAAAAAAAACAGATGTCGGTCTAAAATATATTTTCTTCATATCAAGAGATTTTTTTATCTTTTATCAACAAAGTTGTGAATTCTAAAAGTCAATCGTATAGATTCTGTAAAAGATAATTGTCACATTATGTGTACATAGAGTACATTTTCACAGAAAATCAATGCTTACATTAAAACAACCAGTTTTAATGTAATTGAAAACATATAATACATAGAATAAAATAAACAATTTAAACTATTTAATTGTAATTTAAAACATTGCTTATGAAAACATTTACAATGCAACAAATACACAGTTTGTATAGTGCTCCAAGCCAAAAGAAAACTCATTCCTTCTATAGTTAAAGGTCCCAAATAATTACAGAAGGAGATGTGAACCATATCAGCACAACCACATGAGTGAGGTGCATGTTGGCTACAAAATCTGTAGCCACACAAAACAATGTAAGATCTAAATTTATATTGTGGGGCAAGGGATGCAGCACAATACCATCTTGGCCATCTGAGCACAGCACCAGGGCAAGTGTCTTAGCAGAGCATTTGCCGTCCACTATTTATTTAGCTCATGTTTATAGGTGTGCTGTGCAGCAGCATCTTTATTTGGAGCTCTGGCTTGTGTACCTTGCCTCCCTTTAAATTTAGTTCTGTGTTTGCCCAATATCAAAATGGACATGGCAAGACTGCGTCAATCCATAAAAACACATATTGGCGCTGGTCCTTGAATATACATTTTTATTTTTCACACTAGACCACCAAAAAGAGTGCTAACCACTCCACCTACATAAAATAATTATTCTTTTGCAATCTTTGTGATCCAATGGCCCTTGGCAAGCCCTGTACACAATTTGGATATATGTATATTATTGATTCCTGATGAACAAATATATTCTGTATTATTATTACTATAGTGCCGACATATTACGCAGTGCTTTACAAAGTCCACTGTCATGTCACTAACTGTCCCTCAAAGGGGCCCACAATCTAATGTCCCTACTACAGTCATATGGTAATGTATATGTAATGGTATGGTAATGTAATGGTATGTTTATGTATGTTAATCTTTAATACAGTCTTAAGCCAATTTTTTTGGGTGAAGCCAAATACCCTAACTGCATGTTTTCGGAATGTGGGAGGAAACCCATGCAAACACAGGGAGAACCTTCAAACTCCATGCAGATTGTGTCCTTTTCGAGATTTGAACTTGGACATAGCGCTGCAAAGGCACCAGTGCTAGCCACTGGGCCAGCCGTACTACCCACATAATATGAAATCAAAGACTGGTAAATGTGTATGTACATTAAACAGTGGGATTAGAATCCCTGCATTTATTGGCTTATAGTCTGAGGACAATGAATGCTTCCATAAGGGTAGTTTGACAGTGGCAGAAGTAGTTCTGGTGTTGGTTCGGAGATGATATGAATAAAGATTACACAACTTTATAAACATATGGCTTTTTGAGGATAGGTGTACATTCATGATGGGCTATTAGTCAGTTGGCTTGAGGGGTAGGAACAGCAAACATGTGGTAGAAATAGCAAATCATTCTGTAAACAGAGAGTGGAGTATGATGTGGATGCTGCTGGATTTTATTTTCAAATAGCAGCTGTTACCTCATGGGAAAACCACTTGCCATGATGTCATTCCACCAGCAGAACTGTGAGGCTTCATTTATTATTTCTGGGAGGATTGTAGTATTGAGAGCAGGAACTTCATGTCTTGGCACTTGCTGAACACTTCCATTCATGATTGAGTCATTCACACGCTACTTTATCAATGACTGCACACGTTCCAGCAGTGGCATAAATCACAATTATTAAAGACTGAAGACAATTTAAAAACAAAACACTAATTTTATGCAGGGTTACTCCCCTGATTTGATCAGTTAGTGTTCTCCTTATTAATTTACAGAGTTTTCTCAGGCATTGAGCTGTAATTTTATTGTACCTGTTAGTTATGCCCAAAATATGGGCATTTTCTCAAGGTTATATAATACTAAAAAATACAAATTATGTACATATTGAATAGATCAGTTAGACAGGAAAAAAAATAGCTGTATTATTTTAAAGGAAACCTATTTATTTAGTATGTAGAAATTTCTAATCAAGGCCCTGTTTTCAGCACTTCAGATTTGGCTGAATCTGTGGACTATAGTTGCATGGTGTCAATGCTAGTTTGTCTGGTACCCACATAGGCAGGAAATTGTTATGGGAAGTCTTTAGACAAATATATGCATGTTGTTACTTGGTGAAAAACTTTCTGGAATAACAGCTTGTAGGAACTTCTTAATTTTGGGGTTAACTAGACTTTAAAACAGCCTTCTATTTCTGTGTCAGGATATGGAAGCTGTGATTCACAATGTCAAACCAAATGAAGACTTTAGGCTAGCATAATGGTTACATAAATGAAAATGTAATTAACGCAGGATAAATAGCAATTTTCTGTGCCTGGAAATGGCTGTGTGGTATGGGAGCTTAAATGCCATGTGACAGGGTCCTGTGGTGAAAATATTTTTTAGACTTTACAAATTCTAACCGCCATCTTAAAAAGGATCCTATTCCTAAAAACTGCAAAAAATGACACTGCAACATGTTATTTACTTTTACAAATCAAGCTGTGTGATATCCATACACACCTTATCTAAAATTATTTTAGACCAACAAAGACCCAAACAACAATGCCCCCCATTGACCTGGTACACTCATGTGCTGGGTAGTGTTTGGGTGCTGAACCCAATTTACACATTTACTTCATTCACCTCAATTTGGTCCAAACTTCTGAATTGTGTAATTTGAGGACTCTTCTTTAATATAAGGCTTTTTTGACCCTGCACTTTAGTCCTGTTGTGCCAGTGTCTGTAGGACCCCTTTACCAAGATATATCAATGATGTTGAGTGTAAAACCCTCAGCTATTATTATTTTACCTCTTTGTGCAATAGTACTTGAATCTATAGTGGTATTGGAAAAATTTCCTTTTTTGCTGTCTGGTTAGTTGTGTTTTCTTCTTTAATAATTCCTTTTTTGTATGTAAATGTTTCTGTCTCTGATTTAAGCAGCAATTCAACAATTAATGCATCCTTTGTAGTATATTATTTAGGGTTCAGTTTATGAGTTAAATAGCTAATTAGCTCATTCACATGAACGATGTACTACTTTCAGCAGGAATTTTGTACATCCAGTATGTGAAATAGTTAGAATATTGTTACTTGGGCATGAATAGAAAAATATGCTGCCTCAGCTCTATTTTTTCAGGTAAGCTAGGATGTGTATTCAAGCTAAATAGATTTATACACTTTTTAACAGATCTGCTGAGTCTTCTCTGTCACATCCCCAAACATCCTCTTTATCTCACCAGACATGCATTCCAAAGACACAATTTCATGCTTCATGATTTGAGATCAAAGGATTGTACAAAGCCATTTAATACTTATACACTTAGTTATTATATGCATGAACTCATAAACTAATTATTTACCTATTGTAATGTAGTCTTTTACTTCTTCAGGGCTCAGCCATGAGTATTTAATTGCAGGACCATGTTATGCCAATTGTTTTCAATAAACTGTAGCTCTGTAAATGTTTAAAAGCAGGGCTGGGTTTTCAGTACATTGAAACAAGTTGTGCTTCAGGGTTTTTTTTCTTCAGGAAAGCAAATTATTTTTGCTGTAGTTCACAATTGTGAGGCAGGGATTTACCATACTGAAGGTTAAGTAGTTTAAGGTAATCCTACGTAAACTAATAGATGCTTCTCCTTTGGATCCAGCATCTGGAGCTGTCAGTTTTTATTACTGACTTGCAATCTATGAGGATTAGAGGAGAAACATTACATATGTCTATCACTGACTTTCTTGAAGAACGGTGTTACTTAAAGCAGAGAGCGCATGATAAGATCAGCTTTGTGTGCTGCATTAGTGTCTGTATTATAATAAAATCACAGCACTTAATCTTTACCCCTTGTAAAGAAGTTTGCATGTCACATTTAATGCATTTATGTGTGTATATCTGATCTATGAAATATCATCTCTAAACTTACAATTTTACTGTCATATCAGACTGTTTCCCTTGTATGTCAAGGATGAAAGGTGTGCAATAGAACTGTGTCCAACAACTGACATTTATATTAAAGTGGGCCTTTTTAGCAAGTGGGTATTGTATATTTTATAATAAATTTGTAAATTTTGCCCCAGCTGTACTTGAATATCTACAAAACTTAAATTTTGTTACACATTCCTCCCAAAAAAAAGACAGTTAACTTCCTAACATGCGATGTAATGTACTGTTCTCTTTGTTCTTCTCAGGGCTTGTTGCAAAGAAAAGTACATTTGGAGCTTGGAGGTAGATGGGACTATTCATATTTAGAATATTGAAGCATCCTCACAATGGGAATTGACAAAGAATTTAAAATAACTGATAAAAATGGAAAACACTCAAAATATATAGAAAAACTTTTTATAAAAAGTGTAAGATTTAACACAGAAGATAATCTGCACTGTTCCTTCTAGTACAGACAAATCTACTGGTCTGCTGTTTAGCTCAGTAAAAATTAAATTTATTCACAGTAGGCAACACATATGTAATATTGTTATCCACTCTTTACATATAGTAGATTTTAAACATTGTTCTGGTTAGCATTTTCGTGTTCTCTTTATTGTCTGTTTGAGGCTCTCTGTTTGCCCTCTTCCTGATACCTTAAAGTCTTGTTTATTTCACTACCAATGTGTGCCTTATCCTTTTTCACTAGATACTATTCTACTGCGATAGCTTCAAGTTTCAAACTAGTAAGGAGCTCTTTTAAGATGACCATGTCTAATTGAAGAAGGGAAGACTTGTGGGAGTAATGAAGGGTCATCTTCCCACTCTATCTGATGCTATTATCTCACTTAAATCCCCCTTACCACTGATCAAGCCAGAAGCAGAGATCACAGGCAAAATATCTGATATTGGGAGGATCCTATTCAAGGACTCTGGGACAAGAATCTGGTATATAACGCATTGTATGTGGAAGAACCTGTATCTTAGTCAAATTGTCTCTCTCATGTTGCCTCGCAATCCTTCCTCTTTCATTTTCAGGCAGCCTTATTTATTGTAAATTACCCAGTAAGGAGTTGTATTGTTTGATAGTTAGTATAACCCAATGTAAGCAATCTTATTCAATCAGTAATATTACCAGTGACCTTTGCTAAGGCACACACATGTACACACATGCAATAATTAGCATTGGAAAGGATCTTTTAGGATCCTTTCCAACGACTAACGTCTGCATGATGCATGAACAAGTGCTGTACATACAGCGCCATTCTGCTCTATGGAGAGAGGAGGGGGTGAACGACAGAGTGGCATCCTGCTGCACTCCCTCCCCGCCATTATTTCCATTACGATCGTTGGTCGTCCATCGTCCACGACGAGCGCTGTACACACGCCAGATTCTCGTCCCGACATTGGCCGAGAACCATTGCACGTGTGTACCCAGCCTAAGGTTTCACATATTGATTGCTATTGGCATTAAAAGAAAAGTTAAAAGAAAAGCTATTGCTAGGACAAGCCATAGTGTAAGTTAGAAATACATTTTAGTGCCTGGGTATACACTATTGGTTTTGTAACATACAGATTGCTGTAAAAAATAGAAAAATCCCAAAAAATAAAATTAGAAAAAAAATGTAAAAAAAAAACAACTAACCAATAAAGCGTTATTAAACCGAAAACAAAAAAAATCACACATTTTTAATCCCGCAGATCCCTCAATGGCGCTGGACCTACCCTCGATCTGGTCACACGTTGTCCTGTAATTCCTCTTTGCCTCTGCGTCAGGCACCACATCTTCAATCTTCTCTTCCATGTTCTTGTCACGTCACCCGATCTCGCGCTGTGCATGTGGAAGATCGGGTAATGTAGCCCGCTTTAAAGGGGGGAAAAAAAGAGCCGCCCTCACTGTGCATTTGTGAGATCCGCATCTCTTTCCCCTTAGTATAAAAATGCCCCTTCTGTGGATGCCCGAGATTAGGGCATGACCCCGAGCCTCCCGGGATGTGTGACATAGGCTCTGCGCTCCGCAGCGATCAAAACTGAAAAGGGTGGTGCTGCACTTTTTTTCTTTTTTTTTTTTTAAAGGGTGTTGCAGTTAAAAAAAATTTACATTTTCCCTGTACAAATAGGCGTTGTCTACCCTTTTCTGTAAAGTGAAAATGTTGAGTTTAGGTACGCTTTAAGTTACCATAAAGAATAATGTTAAGTGGACCACTTTTTTGAAGAGGGCTTCACAGTACTTGACAAAAGGGCCACAAGTTAGATACCAGGATTGTATATATTCAAAACTCATTTATTATATGTGGCATGATAGAAATATATACGGAAACTTTTAATTGTAGGACTTTACCTCTTAAATACATAAATAAAACTGGTATGGACTAACACAGTCTTAAAGGGTCCCACACAACACCTAAATAGGTTAAAAGTGCCTAAAAAAAGAGTATATTAATTGTAAGATTGTGTTCTTTGTCTGTGCCTGTCCTCTTGTGAGTAGAGCTCAGATTAGCAGCACTTTCATTTAATTAGCTATTCATAACTTTTCATCAAATAGAAGGAGCCATGGGAGCAAATAATTTGTCAAATCATCACCCTGCTAATGGAACAGTGTTCATGCTATAATGTTGTTGAAAAGTCACTTTTCTATGTATCATGCTTCAGTAACAAAATGCAGGCATGTGTTTTAGAGAATAGGTGGTGATTTACCAATTCATGAGATTTACCTAGACATAGTAAGATTCCTTGATAGACTGTCAATACATAATATGACATATATGTAAACCTAACGATAACATATTTTTGAAAGCATAATGCTGAAAAATAATTAGCATTGGAATTCACAGAGTATATATAAAGGGGAGATATAATCTGTGAAGTAAAAACACCAAATTACAATGAACAAAAACAATGCGAAAGTAAAGTGATATCATCGCCTACAACAACCTAGCATTTTTCTTTTTTTAAACCTGTACAAGAAGAAAATGCCAACTGGTTTTGGATTAGATATTAATGGAAGTCTAAAGCTGCTGATCATCTAGTTTGAAAATACATTACATGGGGTATTATCTTGTATTTAGTTACTTAAGTCAAGTGACTAGAGCTTTTGATTGCTAGTTTACGTTAATTACAGTGTGATGATCACCACTGTAAAAACAAAAACAAACACTTTATCATTTATAAAAGTAGAAATCAAAACACAAAAAGTGGCAAAGATTTGGTCATCTACTATCTGATCACTGCATCTTTGTTAATGAGCCCGATTATATTCAGGAATGGTCCCAACTGCCTTGAATGCCTTTTATTGTGTATTGATTTCATTTTAAAAGAATATAACCAATTTTGTTTCTTTGGAACTGCTTCAAACATTACAAGAATAAAAATAACCACAGGATGTCTTTTGTTATTTGTAGCTTAAGTGTTTTGAGGTAAAGTAACATTTTATGCCTAGCGGGGATATGGGCTTTTTTTTCTTTCAAGTTCATGTGGGTGTTTTTGGCATAGAAATGTTTTTTTTTTTGGATATTATCAATAGTCTACAATAGTAACCCTGTTGCTATACAGAAGGATTACCCCAGCCTTACCTGTGAAAGTTATCAGGACATGCTTAGTGAATTACAATCTAAAAGGAGAGATGTGTTTTGCTGAAGGCTAAGCTAAAACAGGCACTTGTCTGTTCCCCTAGTACATCAGAATATGGCTCATTGGCCTGGGTGCATGAAAGCGAATAACAATGTGGTGCGCTTAGCACACAGTCATGAACTTTGGGTTTAGCCATACTGCAGATAGTGAGAGGAAATTGGAGAAATATCTATCTACAACCTGAACCTACACAGTACTACGGTTTGCAAGTGCCGGACTCCTTGCAAACACAAAGAATGCAATAAATACTGTGCCACTTCCAGCTGCATTTAAACACAGACACATATAACCCTCAGCACATCCAATGTACCATACTTTCATTTATAAAGCAGTAATACAGTATACAGGACGAGATGAAATCAACCTTAAAACTAGTGTGAACTTTCATTTAGGTTTGAGATTTACAGATTTAAGATAAATTTTGTATTATATGAACCATAGTTTTAAGAGTCTTAAATGAAAAGGCAACATAAAATTTAGGCATCTTTAGTATCTGGATCATGTTTAGTGACTGATAACATTCCTGTCTCTGGTATGGTGAAGAGGCATTGCATTTTTAAGATTCTTCATTTGCAAAACAGACATCTGTACATTCTTGTTTAAAAATCTCAGTGAGCAAAGCTAATAAATACTAACACCTAGTTAATGTAAAAAAAATCCCCAGCCATCAGAAAGCTGATCAAAAGTCAATATTTGTGATGGAGAGTGGGTGGGAAGAGCGCAGATCTCCATTTCCATACATTAGGAATATAAGTAGAGATTCATGAAGTTAGGTACTGTCTTTCAAACATTGTTGTTGCCACTATCGTTATACAGGCATTACTCTGATTATAAAATAGCATTAAAGTGACCATGCTTCCCTGCAGCTTTCGCGGTTGTCCTTTAACCCCACCCCACCTATGTGAAGGTCATAGAAAGGAACAAGTAAGAGCTGTGATGGATCATTCTCTATAACCCCATTTGTGTATTTTAAAAATAATACTTAGTTAAACAGTGCTGTGACCTTTATAGATGTGTGAAGTGTAGTTGCCCATAGCAAAATATAATTATAGCCCATTTAAACTTATTGAAAGATCAAGCTTTCTGTTAGTATTCATAGAGCACCAGTTTTCATGTACCATGTATGGGACCTTGCATCAACAAATAGGCACTAATACCTGTTACAGAGGGCACTAGGAGTCTCCAAAAGGGCTGTGTTATTTTGGCAGTCTTGGCTGTAGGTTTCAAGAAACAGAATGACTAAAGAAAACACTCGGATGCCACTCGGCACTCTGGATGCCAGTGAACAGCAGCGGATCAACACTACATTGTTTTTGGCAAGCAGTTGGATGACTAGTGTAAAATAGCAATGGTAACCTATATGTGGAAATATATACCTTTCTAGTCAAATGTCCAAGTTTGACAGTAGAGCCGCTTTTATATTAAATAAATGCATACTGTTTATTCTTCATTATATTTTAATGTAACCTGGTCTCATTCATCAGATGTTCCCAGAACTTATTTGCAAAACCAAGTTGAAAGTATGAAAAAAAAATCCAAATACATGATCTCGGGTTGATATTGCAGCAAATCCAGAAAGGAAAAGATTTTTTGTTTTTATTCCAGAGCCGGCTGGTACCAGGGAATGATGTGCATATTGTAAATTGAGTTTACAGGGAGCATTAGGTACATAATTCTAAGACACACTAGTTAAAGGGATTACAAAAGGTGTAAGCTAAATCTTAGCTAAAATTACCTTTTGTTAATGATTTGTAGATGTCAGTGATTGGCTTCAGTCCCAGCACTATTTATTAGCAGTGCTGGAAACTTTTATGGTTAATTTTCCAAACACTAAATCAATTGAGGTATCTTTTTAATCTGTATCTTTTTCTGCTCTTTTTTATGATGAAATTACAAAGTCCATATGCAGGTGCAAAAAATTAGGTCATTGTTAATAATGCATTTTTATTTTTATTCAGGTAAACATCTATAACTCAGTTGGTTTAATATTACAGCTTGTTAGGATACAAATTTGTTTAATTTAGCAACCAGATTAATCTTGAAAAACAAAACCGGTCATTTAAACCAGGTCTTTGTGTTTTACTATTTTTGTGTTTTCATTGCACGCTGCAATTTCTTTGTCACTCAAAAACCTGATGCCTAGAAATGCCCCTCATGTTTTGTAGTCTGTATTTTTTTTCTTACAAGAATACTTTTTAGTTGTTTAAATCCTGGGGAAAAGTCTGTGTAAATTTATCTTTAAGCCAGGGCTGTCCAATTTCATTCCTGGAGGGCCAGGATCCATCCACATTTGCTGTGACTGTAGTAAATGTATTAAGGTATGGGTTCATGAGACTAGTTACATGTTCTGTTTATAGTCTGTTATAGTCTGTCTATCTGTTTATGGTCCTGAAGTTGTACAGCCCTTCCTTAGACCATGAAAATGCATATAGGAACACCGGATGTTAAACAAAAAAAAATGTTTGTTGCAGACATCTTAAAGCAGAAATAAACCCTCCTATACTTAACTATACTTAACTTTCTCCCTTCCTTTGTAGGGCACCACCATCCTGCTTGTTCTATTCCTAGATGTCGTTTAGATTCATTTTATATAAATGGCTTTTTATATAGGGTTTTGCAAACCTCTTTACTTGTAGCAGCCCAACCTGTTTACAATAGATTTTTCAGCTATAGGGTCATTGAGTATTGAGGGTCATTTAGCAATTGTTAGACCTCAAAAAACTAAAATGCAAAAGGACCTGGCTGTGTGGTTTTTCATTTTAAAAGTCAATTATAATGTTCTTATATTATTAACTGATCTGCATAGTTGCTTTGAAAATGCACCTTTTGGCAATTTTGGCTTTAGTTTTTGTGGCTCAGTGGCTAGCACTGGTGCCTTTGTAACACAGGTTTGAATCTCGGCCAGGACATAATCTGTATGGAATTTGCAGGTTACTCCAGTTTCCTCCGACAATCCAAAAACATGTAGTTAGGTTATTTGGCTTCTCTTTAAAAAGAAAAAAAAGACCTTAGACTGTGTTAATGACTATAATTCTGACATTAGCTTGTGAGCCTTTTTGAGGGACAGCTAGTGACATGACTATGGACTTTGTAAAGGGCATATGTCGGCCCTATATAAGTACTGTGTAATAATATTTCAGTTGTAAGGCCTTTTCTTTATGTGAGATGTCTTGACTAGTTTTATTGTGATATAGAACATATTGTTGTTGAATTTTTGCTTTCGTTGAAAAATGAAAAATGAAAATTTGCCCAGAGCATGTTATAAATAATCAGCACTTTCTGAAACACATCTGCTATTAGGTTAAATAGGTATTTTTGTATTTATCTAAAGTTACTTACTCTTAATGGTTTACTTTCCTCTTTAATAAATTGGAAACAAACCTGTCTGATTTACCTGTCCGCGTTCCAACGATGGGCACTGCCATCTTGCTACTTTCAGGATGACTTAATTTTTCAAACTGATGTATAGCATCAAATATGTTTTTTTTTTTTTTTTTTACACCCAGACCACTGTATTACGTTGTCAACATGCAAGAACTTAATACTTGTCCTTGTGTTTCAATATACTGAAATTTTTACAATCTGTTCCATTTTTGCTAGTAGAATTGTTTTATAGCATGTCTTATCGCAAAATGCTAATCAGCCTTGATCAAAGTACAAGCTACTATTAATAGGCTTTAAGGACAAAGACTATCATTTGTGTTCATTTGCACTTGTTTTACAGAGATGCAATTGTTATTTAGTAAAGTTGATCTTTTGATGTTGCAAAACAATAGCTTGCAGGGTTTTTATTTCTGTCTAATCCACCTAGCATATTTTTGAATATTGATTATGTCATATAATTGCCCAGGGGATGCACTATGAAATGTAAATACAGTTACTGTTTTGCACCTATCTGGTATAAAAGCAATCTAAACCTAAGTTTCAAACTTGAATCAGACATGTGTATGTATGGTATCTGCGTGGTTATCCTTTTACCATCAATTTTAGTTTGACAGCACAAATAAACCTTGTATTGACATTCATCCATTTATTCATACTTCAGTACGGTGTCCCAGATTCTTCCTTTTTGTTGCTGGAGCAACATCCACCATGCCCCATCCCTTGCTTATATAGTGCAACCTACCCTCTTATTATTTTACTAGTTATACGGGACCAGATACTCAAAATGTACTAAAACACACCAAATGTTAATATTATGGTGATGCTGCAATGGTGGTAGAGATGTTTTACAAGTAGTTCAAGTGATTTCTGTCTATGAATTAATTGAAGAGGAAGAGAGATCCCCACGTTCTTCAACATCAAAAACCCAAGAGGAGGCTAAATGATTCAGTCAAGCAGGTGCTATTAGAAAAAATTCTGAGGATCTGGACATCTCTTATGATAACAACAGATTTGAACGTAACAAGAGTTAAGGTGCGTACACACTTCCAATTTTTATCGTTCAAAACGAACGACGAACGATCGATTGGGCAAAAATCGTTCGTAAAAAAAGTAACCAACGACACCGACGAATGAGGAAAGTCGTTGGAAACGAACGACCGGACCGGCGGATCGGATTGGACGACGATCGTTGAACATCGTTCGTGTGTATGATCGTTCGTTGATCGTCCATGGTCTGAGCATGCGTAATGAACGAACGTTCGTTCACTTTCCTGTCGTGCACATAGTTCCTCTATCGCTCAAACGATCGCATCTATTGTGTGTACAATATCTACGAACGATCGTGTCGTTATCTCTATGTGCAGGATCGGTGCTATACGATCGTTCGTAGATATCGTGCAGGATCGTTCGTCGTTCGTTTTCCAACGATAATAATTGGAAGTGTGTACGTAGCTTAAGGCTGCTTACACACACTAGATTTTTGTTGTTGGAAAGGATCGTTGATCGTTTCCAACAAGGAAAAAACAGAAGATTAATGAACAAGTGCTGTACATACAGGCGTTCTGCTCTATAAAGAGGGAAGGGGGGGAAGAGCGAGTGGCACCCCGCTGCGCTCTCCCCCTTTCACTTGCATTGCGGTCATTCTTCTGTCATTGATGAATCTATGAATGACGTCTGGCGTCCGCTGCGCGCATCAAATTCTCGTTCCTGAGACTCGTATCGTCTGAGAATCATCTGATGTGTGTACATAGCCTAAGTGTGTAATTTGTTCCACGTGTTTAAACAGTCAAACAAAAGCATGTTAACAGAAATTGTTAATTTTATTGGAATTCCTCATCCTCCTCAATTACTGAATCTGGCAGTGTGCGACCTCTGGCTCCTACCCAAATGCAAAATGACCATGAAAGGTAAATGTTATAAATCGATGCAACACAGTCATGATGGGGCAACTAATGGCACTCATGAAAGGATTTCTAGAACTGCTTCAGAAAGTGGCCAGAATGATGGGATAAGTGTGTTTGAAGCGAGGGGGTGTATTTCGATAGAGATTAATGGCAATGTGTCTTTTAATGGAATCTTTACAAAAAAAAAAAAATTCACATTTTTGATCACCCTGTATGTCACCACTTTCCCTCTTTTTACATTGCCTAATAAAAGTAATTTGGAAGTTGAAGTGTCTATAGTTGATTGTCATGCATTTTTTTTTTTCTTTTAAATACTATAAAATGTTTAAAAGGAAAACCAATGGCTGCAAAGTGATTTTTATGAACCTATTATGTACTGAAACATCCTCCAGCAAGTCTTGTAATATTAAATATTAGGTTTTGTGGAACCTTTGCTAAAAACAATTTATGGAAGCTCATTATGAAAAAATGCTCCTTTACATTGGTAGCCAGTGAAAAGAATGTCACCCTTACAGACAGCTAAAAACACCACTTGTGTCATACTGCTAGTTCTGTCAAGTTGTGTTGACTTTGGAATTATGCAGGCCCCTTAAAGATAAAATAAAATCCTTATACTGGGTTCCTCTTGGATTTCAATTGCAGTGTACAGTGTCCCACAGGGGGGAACATTCCCATCTCTGACAACTATTAGTATAATTGCCCTCCCCTTTTCTGCTATGTACAACAGGGCTCAACTGTTACCAGTGTACATAGCAGGGAGTGTTTCTATTGGCCGGTAGTCTTTGGGGTGGGGACCCCACTGTGTAGCTCCATTCAGTAAATGGTGTATGAGCTTCCACTATCGCTGCATTCATTGCCACTGGAACTAATGACTTCCACAGCACCATCACAAAGTCTACCTGCAGGTCGTCAGCTACTTGTTTGTTGCAGCGTATCAGTAATTGCTTTATATTGTTAACAATTTTTATTTTTATTTTTTTTACTACAAATAAATCTTTTAATATTGAGATATGTAGTTTTGCAGGGTGTCGTCTGTTAAATTTGAACAGCTGCTTGAGCCACCTTATTTTGTATTTACTTTATTTTGGCATGATCACGTATTTCTCAGATCACATTACCAGTTCAGTGTTATTTATGCAGCTTATTTGCTCCGGGCTGTTTCGTCCTCTTGGATACCATGAAAGTGTACCTAAATAAACCTTTAGTAAGATTTCCCTTGCTCATTGAGGGTGCAATATGTGGACACATCCTATATCATTTTACAGCCCCCAAATGCATGTTGCGATGATTGGTTGTAATAGAATCTTCACAATTGGTTCCTTAAGGTTTTATGTAGTGTGCTTTTTCATACATCTTGAGTATTGTTAAAACAAGTGAGGTAAATCGGTGCTACCTGTAACCCCTTCAAGTCTAAAACTACAGTGGAGAATGCTGGGACTAGCAAGTAGTCAGTTATTGTACCCCCATAAGCATCCCTGTCTTCTTGCTATGGTCACTATGTAGCTTTATTAATATTGTGTTCAGAATAATAGCAGTGTGTTTAAAAAAAAGTAAATAAAGCCCAAGATCCCTAAAATAGATCTTATTTACATACACACAAATGCATTGGGAACACTGCACGTTCTTTTCCAAATCTCAAAACATCAAAAATGTACCATTTGTTTTACTCTTTTACAAAAAGTGGGGGAAAAAAAAGGAATTTTCGTTTTGAGTTTGGTAATATTGGAAGAGAGGGTAGAATTAGGGTGATGAAGCTGCTGGTTATCTTAAAAAGGAAAAGTAGAAAATAATTCAGGTTTTTCTTCTGCCCATTTGATGCTTACCCTTCCCAATAGCCTTTGGATAGGGGGGCACCTGCTACCATAGGAACTAGATGGTAGCCTAATCTGGACATGAATGTTTGAGTTCTGCATGTAAACCCCCAGTAAGTACACAATCCTCTATTTACAATCACTAGTAGGTGGGCAGTGTGGTGAAGCATGTGCTATGCATCCTCCTATATATACATTTAGAATAGCTGTCACCACTCCAAGGTTTCCAAAGCAGGTTTGAGTCTGATTGGTAGCTGAAAAAATCCTGAACAGTTTGTTCACCAATTAGGCTTTGTGTATGTGAAGGACAGCAAGAAAGGTGTCCAGTATGACCAGAAGGTGGGTTTCAGGATCATATGCTCACTGTCAAAAGGCAGTTTTGGGGCAGTACAGCAAAGTCTGTATGGAAAAACTGTATAAATTAGCAAGTAGATTTTTCTTCTTGTACACATCAAGATTTTAGTTTTCAGTTTTCTGTAGAATGTACCTATAACTGCACTTCTTTTCATATCTTTATGGGTTCCCTAAGATGATACAGTTTGTTTTGGTGCACTATTGGCTACATTCCAACAATAATTAAAATGCCTAGCTAGACGAGATTCTGTTACAATAAGGGCATTGGGTGCAAGTGTTTGGCACAGGTTACAATGATTGGCCAGCTGGCTTTACAACTGGCACCATTCCCAAACTTAACTGACCATTTCATGCTTTTGCATGGGAAAATGTAATTCCATTCTTTACTGTTTAGCAGTGAATTATTTGGTTTCTAAAGGGTAATCATGAAGTAAATATCTTGTTCAAAGAATGGGAAAGATTGGATGGCCATGTGGGGGATAAAATTATGTATTTTGCTGTACATTTCTTTTTAGTTTGCAAAGCATTTAGTGTGCCTGCTCCAGAACAAATGACTGTGCCTTTGTTAGGGAGAACAGCCACAGGCACATTGCAGAAGAAACAAAGCTGGTTTTATGATGCAGCTATATGATTTCCTCAGAACAAGTGACCTCATGAAGAGAAAACATATTTCAAATGCTTTTAGGATCCTTTCTTGTAAGGGTTTTTTTTTGGATTCCTGCAGGCTGAAATGTAGACCAAAATGTTCACTATAAAGAATGTAGCTGTTAAATAGGTGTGTTCTGCTTGATTAATGTTAAGGTCCAAAACAAAAGACATAAGAAGTACATTGTTCTTGGCATTGTCCAAAAAGTAATGTTAAATATATTTGGTCTAAAGCAGAACTTTCCCTGAGAGATTGTGTAAGCTGCTATTGCTGATCTGGTTCTAAAAAATACATCTTGCCTGGTTGGTGTTCTGATCCTCTACCTTCCAAATCTTTGACCCAGATTTCCCACACAACATTTGTGTTTTAAAGCAGAACTAAATCCGTGTGGCTTGCACATCAGCGTTCCAGCACCAGGCTTCGCCATCTTCCTTCTCTTCTTCCTTTTCCAGGTGATCTATGGCCATCTTATTTGGGTGTTTCGGGATGACGTGAGTTCCTTCATTCCGGGACATGAAATGGAAAAGGGGATTTCCGGGTTTTCCTGGCAACCAAAGCTAACCATTTGCAGCTCGGCTTTGATTTCAGAAACCCAGAGCGATTAGGCTGGTAGGATGCGGTATTGTAAAATTACCTGTCCCTTTTCTATAGTGAACTACCTGATCGTGCAAACTTAAAAGGGGAACTTTAAAACTGAAGTTTTTATAAGTGGTTTTATGCTGTTTTGAAGCTGTAAAATGACAGGAGCTCTGCTCAGGTGGGTGAAGCTCCTGGCATTGTGTTCAGCTGTCTCTGGCTCCCCTCATGCTGGATTATCTGGAAACAATTAGAGGGGCTCTACCCACCTTGGCAGAGTTGCCGTCATTGCTCTCATCAGGTGGCTAATAAAGCTGCCCCCCTTTTCTGTATTGGCTGGACGCATGTAAGCAATGACTGGTTGTAATATTAGGGGGACCTTATGGTGATTTTGTTTTTATTTTTTTTCTTTTCACCAAAATATTGATTTGAAAGGCATCAAAATACCCAAATAACCATTGCTTTTTATTTTGCCTAAAAATTTCTGTCGGGTCAGAGCTGTGAAGCAGTGAGTGACCTGGGAGTGGTAAATGCCACTTTTTTTCTTCTTCTTCCCTTTACTGCAAATCTGTACATAGCGTAACAGATTAAACTTGTCATCTACTGTGTTTACTATAAAATTGCCGAACTCCAAGACATAAAATGTGATTAGTTTTATCCAACTTTTGTTTTGAATAGACCTAGTGCAGTAAAATTGCATTCAGTCTTGGCTATGCAAGCCGATTCTGCAGTGATTGAGAAAGTACTGTAAATGAAAGCACTTTGTAGACTTCCTGCTCTGTCTTGTAGGCATGGCTCTACCATACAGGTTTCTCAGGCATACTTGTTATGGTTATATAAAATAAATGTATACAATATTTAGATATGTAATATATAAATATTTATTATTATCCTTTCTCATTAAACAGCAGGGATCTGCTTTGTTTTGTAATCATCACTCACTACATGGTCTTGAAGCAATATGTTAGGTTGGTGCATTAGGATTCATAGAATTGTAGGAAGAATCTGTAGGCAAAGACACAATTTTGTTCAATCTATGTGTGTAAATAGGTGATAGTCGAACATGTGGCTGCCACTACAGCTTGCACTCAAAAGTTGCTTGTCTTGTTGTAAGCGACTATGAAGTGTAAAGTTTGTGTGTCTCCGGCAGAAGGGGTACGCTTGTGTTCATGTGTAGTGAACCATCATAACTCCAAAACCAGTCAGACAAGTTTACTCCTAGTTTTCCACATTTAATACCAAATAAACTGTTGGCAGTATAAAATAATATGAGTAGGTACAGCATATATCCATATTAAAATACAGTGGCTTTTCCCACAATTTACAACCTAGCGAGGAGTTTCTGCTCCCTTACCTACAAATTGCTTGATGGCTGTAACATAAACTGGGTGAATGGTGCTATTATACCTCGCTTTTCAATCTCTTAAACTGTGAAATGTAATATGCAGCCTGCTTCATAAACATTTCTTGTGTAATCTGCAGTGCCTCTGAAACACGAAGCTCAGTGTGAAGTTTTTAAGGCCTTGCAGTGTGCAGTTTAGAAGCATCCATGAATAGGCTATAGAATAAATGGAATGCTGATCGAGAAACTGACATGTCTTCTCATCAGACAGTAAAGACAAAGCAGATGTAAGGATCATGTCTACACATTGTTTCTTGCATTTTATTCCTTGATATGTTATTTAGACCTCAACCTAGCCCTTGATGATGTAGTCTATAATTTCTACACTGCAATATAGAAAATCATCCTTTCCCAAATCATGCTCATTTTAGAAGAAAATGGCTGGGTTGTGTCCCCACAAAAGAACAGAGAAGGGCTACGTGTCGGTTTTCTGCACGCTAGATTACAGTCTGAGTATAACTTTTTCCATTGAAGGGAAGAAACATCTGCCTATAATTCACTGTAATTTTTGTTCAAAATAGTTTGGTCAGCCTAGTTAAAGTTTTTTTTTTTAATTTTTTTTTAACCAGGCAGTCCATGTAACAGTTGCTTTGGAACTACAGATGGAGAGTGGACTGAGTTACTCATCATGTTTTGTGTTAGCAAGGGATTAGGTTAATGTTCCTGCATCTTCACACAATCGCATTGGAGCATTGATTTTTCTCACCTTTTTTAGGGTGTTATTTCTTTTCTTGATGCAGAAAATATCCAACGGGGGAAAGACATCCCCTGATATTAGCAGGGTCAACTGTGATGATATAGTAAGCAATTTCATTACAGGACGGGAACAATACAACCGTGCAAGATGGGGAAGCCAAGGCTGGTGTTCAGCTTTGGGGTTACGTACGTAATTTTTTTTTTTATCCCATATCTACCACAAACTGACAAATCTTTTTTTAAGTGGACTTACCATTTGATAACTTCATGTCTGTAGGGTTCATTTTTTTAATTCAATTATTCTTCAAAGCTGCGTACACACTTGCAATTTTTGTCGTTGGAAAGGATCTTTCACCCCCTTCCCTTTCATTAGGATCGGTTGTCGTCCATCGTCCGTGGATCCGGCAGGACGGTCGTTCGGACGATGGACGACACCGACTGTACACTCGGCAGATTTTCGCCCGATAATTGGCCGATGCCGATTATCGGGCGATAAAAATCTGCCGTGTGTACGTAGCTTTAGAGAGCAGGAATTGCTTTTGCATTTTTAACTATGTAGTCGTATATAGAAACAAAAAATGTTTGTATTATAAAGACATTTGATTGTTTTTGGTAACAACTTCACTTTTGCCATCTTCCAATAACACTGGCACAAGCATCACCTGTTCTGTATATTATCCAATGCAGTACTTTTTTTGAGGAACATTGTCAAAGCAGCATATCATTGTGTGATTTGTTATTTGCTGTTGCAGGTTTTGTTCCTATTCCTCCTCTCTCGTGTTTTTTTTTTTTTAAATGAATGGACTTCTTTGCTTTATTCTCACTTCTCTCCTTATAGGACTGTGAAGTGAAACCGTAACCATGTCACAAGGTTGAATGACACATTAGATGACACAACAAGTGTTGTTCTCTAGAACTTATCTCATCCGGAAATCAGTGCTGTACTTAAAGTGCCAAAAATTGATCTGTGAATTCACAGCAGAAAACAAGTGTGACAGTGTTAGTCTTTGTCCAGCAAAATACCTTAGCAGATGTAATTTACTTGATGTGGAGAAAAAGCTACTGCTTAAAGTAGAAACAGATGGACAGAAAATCAGCATCGATGCCATGTGCTTGTTAATAAAACAGAGTACGAGAGAGGATTCCTTGTAGTGTTTACGCTTTGCACACAAGTTACTGAGCTGTGTAAATGGAGACATCACATTGTACAAGAACTGTCTGTACTTTTACATTTGTCAGCCTTGTAGAGTCATGGAGGTAAAATTAACATACTGAGTTATAGGTCTGGAAATTGGGAACTTGATGTAAACAGAGCCACAAGATGTACTACTCCTACTACTACTACTACTACCTACTACTACTTGCTTGTTTTGTATCTGAATGTTGCCCGTAAACTTGCCACAGTACTTTGCTACCTTGTCCTGCTTAAAATGTACTTGTCAAATCAAGCAGGTTTCTCATTGATTCTTATTTTTATATGGCTTTAAAATGAGTGAAAAATAGTTTTTATTTGTGAAATATAAATCTTGTGATGGCCTAGTGGTAACTTAGAGAAAGTAAGAGAGGTCCAAATGCAGTTTAGACTGGTATGCTATCTGGAGGCACTGTTTACTGATGCCACATGTTAAAGCAGAACTAAACACTTGGTGGTTGTGGTGAGCTTTTTCTGCGCAGATTATAGCACAGTGCTCAATTCAGAAACTTTTTTAAACTCGGTGGCAAGAAATTGTAGGCAGGTGACAGCCCCTTTTTTGTGACCCAACTCATCAGTAACCACCCAAAAACAGCTGGCTGGTTACTAAAAAGTGCCTGGTGGTTCGCCCAGCTAAAAGGGTCTGGGAAGAACACTGTAGCACATGCTTTTTTCAAAGAGCTCTTCAGCATTGAAAGGTCCAGTATCATCATCCCCTCACTACTGCATCCTCATCTCCGCTGCCAGCTCTTCCAGGTCCACAAAAATCCTCTTCAGCCACTGGGTGTCCATTATCAACCTACCTCCTGTGTGCGCGCGAGTACAAAAAATATACACAAAGCATTGGGAATAGATTTGGGCTCTGCACTGCATGGCACAATAATTTAATTTTGACTGGATAGACTTTCAGATTGTTTCTTAAAAAAATACAGAGCAGCTAGTTTACCTTGTGAGATCTTGTTGAAGAACTTAAATGATTAATTTTCTTATGTTTGAAAAAACCCCTTCTTGGTCCATTTTAGATTTAATAGTTACAATAGTATAACATTTACGGTACAAAAATATCCTTAAACAAGACCATTCCTTAACTTTTCATGTAGATCTGCCATTTTACTTGCAATTTTTGTTTTTTCTTTCCATGAACGTTAAAAAAAATACATAAAACATGTTGAACTTTATGAGATATGCGTTTCCTGAGTTATACTTGCCTTACTATTGCCCATTGCAGCTCCTGCCTCTTTTTCCCCTATGCATATAAATACTAAATACTGTTGCTATCTGCATTACAGCCTGAATGGATATGAGCGCTAATAAGGTGATCGTTTAAGGTGATCTAGAAGTAGTAATAAAAATAAAGGAAACATGTTTTTGAAATAAAGAATAGACCACTCATGGTTTCTTCATGAAAATTCCAATTTGCGGGAATGGATACTTACCCTCTTGCTTGACTTGAAATTACTGGGACAAATCGGTTTCTTGGTTTCCATGACTGTTCAAGAACAGTACCCAAAAGCCCTATTCCACACCATCGCCCTGAGTTTGCAGTTGGTTTTGATGTGTCCGCACCATGCCAACAGATGTGGGTTGCTCCAGAATACATGGTAACACACTACCATGTTTTGTGGTGCACTACAATATAAAAACCTTTTTAGTGTCTTATGCAGTCCTGTTTGAAAAACAGCCAATCTGACCTAACCCTGCTTTCTATGTTTAGATCGGATAAGTGATACCATAAAAATAGGAAGTTACACAGTATGTCTTTATTAAGCAGATACTTCACATGTAAGGATTCTTCTAGGATCTGACAATAGTAAATGATATAAAATGAAGGTTAGTGTGGATTACTTCCATCAGTGTTTCTGATGTCATTTGTAGTTCCTGGGGTTGCATAGAAATATTCTCTGAAGACCTGTAGCAAACAAATTGTTCTAAATAAAATTGTACAAAATTACTGATTATCATGTAAGTTTACTTACTTTACTTTCTCTTTCAGATAAGAGCCCCTGGCAAAGCACTCCTGGATGCTGTCTGCAGCCACCTTAACCTAGTTGAAGGCGATTACTTTGGACTGGAATTTCAAGATCACAGGAAAATAATGGTATGTGGTTTTAAAGAGATATTCTTGAACTTCCCAACCTTTTTAACTTCACTCACAGATTAACTAAAAATGCCATGTTTCCATGGACATTATTTTAACAACCTTGAATGACATTCTTTAAATTCTAAAAAATAATAGGGATAGGGTTACACTGTAATATGTATAATTATGAGTTGGCATTATTTTAACTTAGGTTTTGACTTAGAGGTAATTCTAGTGAGAGGAATCTTAAGATACCCTAGGAATCATCACATGTGTACTGATGACAGGCTCCGTGACTAATTAAGAGTCTGAGGTCATGTCATGTCATGTCCTTTCAGGGAAGACCACATAGGATCTCTACTGATCTCTCACCTTAGTTTCCTACAGCCATCAGTGGGTTTAAACATAAGAAATTTGAGAATCAGAACTAACAGTCACGTTGTACATTATTGTGTGCAGGCAACCTTTTACGTCTCTGATTTATAGAAATCAAAACAACCCTTTGTCATGTGGTAATGCTAAACTCTGGGCAAACCTAGCATTTGCATCATACCTTCACGTTGAGCTCATCTTACAAACATTTTAACTAACCTTTATTATCAGTTGTCCTCTGCCACTGCTGACAACACAATAATTCCCAAAACTCTGTTTCTGTACTTGCACATACAATACAGCCCTGTATTACTATGACTCACTAAACTGCTCTGCGACTACTTTATACATTTTAAGGCTGTGAAATAAGCACCATAGTAAACTACAACAGGGGCAGGGTTCTTTTTTTATTATTGGCTCCCACACTGTATCAAAACATTTCTGGAAAGACTGCATTTGCATAGAGACCATCTTAGGAAATGCCCACACATGAAGAACTGTGTGTAAATGTCTGACAGGACAGAAAGCAAATAGCTGAAATGGGTGGGCTGGGACAGCACAGATGGGTAGGAGTGGCAGGTTGACCCTATTAGACAGACTAAATAAGTCAGGCTCAAAAACTTGCTGCAGCTTCAAATGCTTGATGTGAATGAATGAAAGACATTGTGTGCTGGGAAATGGGAAAATCACTTTCAGTGCAGGTGAGGACTATCAACAAGTTTGCAAAAATATAGTGAAAGCTGGTGTTAAAGTAACCAGTACATAATAATGTACAACTCTGTCCTTCCGGCCATGGGGACTTCTGCTACCTTGCTGCACTAGTTGGGGATGGTGACAGTTTATCAATTTTTTACAAAGTTTATCAATTATTTCAAAGGCTGACTATAGTAACTTATATACCAGTGAATTTATTGGTCTTTTTTAATCAAAGACTGTAATAATGACTGTTTAACATGTCAGCGGTCAATTCCTTTTTTGTTTACCACTTTGGCTAAACTGAATTTACCAAACTTAAAATATTTTTGATATTATTGTGTGTTCTGTTAGGTATGGCTGGACCTCATCAAGCCCATCATTAAGCAAGTCAGAAGTGAGTATATCTTTTTTTGTTTTTTGTTTTCTAAACCAATACCATATATCAGCAGCATAGTCTATAACGTTGTACAATGGTTTATTTTATTTTTTTTCTACTTGCAGGACCCAAGACTGTAGTTCTGAAGTTTGTTGTTAAGTTCTTCCCCCCTGACCACACCCAGCTACAAGAAGAATTAACCAGGTCTGAACATTCTGCTGTTCGGTAAAAGCAGGGATTTTGCATGTATATCACTAAACAATATACTATACACAGTCATTTATTTATCTTAACTGCTTTAATATAAAGCCACTACTACATGCTGTATTTCTTTAAGAAAAAAAAACATTCTAAGAATGATTCCAGTAGGCGTCAAAACTTTTCTTGCATGGTTTTTTGACATGTGCTTAGGGTGCATAACTTTTCTATAACACAATTTTGGTTATGCAGTAAATTGGAACACATCCTAACTTTGCAGAAGCCATGCTGGGCGGCAACATTAGTAGTAGAGAAGAGCAGAGTGTATGAAAGCATGTACCTAGGCTAATTGGTAATTTATATATAGTATTATCAATATTTTTCTGTAGGCTCAATTCACAAATTTTTTTGATGATTATGAATTAGAACAAATGTTAACCATACCCAGAAAATGTATAATTGTGGCAGTAATACAGAAACAAAAGCATCTTACTAAGTGCTCCATGGAGAAATGTGGTCTAAAGTAGTGTGCTTTAATAATGACAGGCTTGTTGCAGCACTTTTCAAAATAATACTTCTACATACAAGGACAATAATTACAACAGAGGTGCAAAAATCTGGCAATTTCCACAGAACGTAATCAGGTATGGTAGTACGCAGACAACTAATGCACAATCATGTCAGTATTCAGCATACAAATAGTAACAATAGTGGGTAGAATCTGAGTATGTAGTATTAGAATTACACTCACTTCATTTTAGCTAACTCTTAGCATCTATATACATCGCTTACTTCTCCCCATTTTTCCACGGGCACATTTCCTGTGGGCATTCATTCACTTACCTGAAAGGCCCTGTACAGGCATTGTTGGTTAAGATATTAACCTGCCTGACTGTGCTTGCATACACAGCATCCTGTAGCTCGCTGCACCCATGGTGGGCTGTCCTTCACTCTGTATCCCCAACTGCATGAAGTTTCACTTGATGTATTGAGTTTAAAAGTATTTCATAGGACTAAGTCAGGAGAAAATGGAAACATTCTGGACACTCTAAAAACTAATATTTCATTGTTGTATTGTAATTTTGTTTTAGGAGGCTATCTGCTCTATCTATGGTTTTTCTATTTCTATATCACACATTATGTGAACATAATTAGATAATGCTTTTTGTATAAAAAGTAAATCTTATACACAGCAGTTTTCTTGCATAATTCTTTTTGACAATATAAGGGTCTGCAATGTCTTTTCTGTGACCTGTTAATGTTTATTGCACAAAAAGGAAATAGGAAAGAAATGTGCACTTGTAATGCTAGAGACTTGCCCGGTAAGTTTGCTCGCCTGCCAAGCAGTCCAAACATCAATTTAACTAAAGGCCTGAAAAACTAATAGAATAGTAAAATCTTCTCCTCTAAAACAGGAGATAAGGAATGCTCTTCAGAAACTTTAATTCTGAAAAGCCAGCGTTTCAAGCTCCACTGCTTGGCTTTTAAGAATGTTGGCTTGGCAGGTTATGAATTATTTGAACATGTCCAGCTGGCAACTTCCTTCAAAGCTCTGTGAAGTTTTTCAGTCTTTCTGGCAATGTGAGGACAGTACAGATCTGCCCACTTAAATGAGGTTGCTATTTGTATTTGTTTTAAAATGTTTTATTGTGACATGTAATCCTGTGGACTAGATAAACATGGAAAAATAGTCATCAATTGTTGTGAAATGTCATACAGCAAAATATATTATGCAATTTAGTACAGCTCTGCATCTGTCTCAAAGAATAGACATCTCTGTTTACACTACATAACTTATTCTTTTTTTCCCTAATTAAAATCCTCATATTTTCAGAGTTATTTTATTGCTGTAAACTTGAGTTCTGTAAAAGCTGGTCCCAGCCAACAACCCTACTGTTGCTTATTCTGAAGAGTTCTGTATGCAATATCTGTTATTAAAACAAAAGTGAATCCTTTAAAATCTTAACCTACCATTAAAAGTTATGATCGCTAAAGAACTCTTTAATTCACAGTTGATATTTGGCATTTTTTTGATGTAGTAGAGTTAAACCAGCTAGTTTTACCAGTACGAATTTTGTAGGTGACTTCCCAATCTGCAAGCCTGTCATTCCCATAAAAAATGGTTCCACACCTCCTGATGTGTGTTTCATATACAACACCATATGTCAAGATGCATCAGCAAGGTTTAATGTTTAATGTGTAAGAGAAAAAGAATTGTGAGGAAATAAGTTTGTAGGGTACAACAACAGGCATTATGTGTAGTAGAGGAGTGCAGAGTGTATGACAGCAGACAGTATGTATAGAGGAATGATGCAGAGTTTATGATAAAAGGCAGTATTTACTGAAGAGGAATGCAGAAAAAGCACCAGAGGATTGTGAGTGGTACAGCATGGGCTTGTATATGCAGAAGAGGATTACAAGGGTATATTATTTAGTATTGATTCTAGGGGAGGGGCTGGGGGAGGGTAGTATCTCTCAGAGAACATAAGTAACCTAGTTTAGGATGGGTAATAGGAGGGCAGAGAATGTAGTATTGATACTTAGGGAGGGAGGTGGTTGGGGGGTAGAAAGTTTTAGAGTAGATAGTGTGTGTGTGTGCCAGAGAAAGCAATGCAGATCGTATAGTAGAAGGATTTCATGCAGAAGCTAGTGAGGAAATGATATGTGGTGGGAATGTGGACACTGATGGCAAAAGAATGTCTCTACTAGGGTGTGGTATGTACTGAGTAAACAATTTTGTGTGCTGGGGACCTGTCGGCATTACCAGGCAAACCTCTGAAAGGAAAGAGAGCGGAAGTCTGTTCCCACTCAGGTGTAAAAAATGATCCGGTTTCTAGCTGCTGGTTCAGACTTGAGAGCACGTTCAGCTCTCGTTGAAGCATTCTTGCAGAGCAATAATGTGGAAGCATCACTTCAGGATAAAAGCAAAAAAGTCAGTTAATTCTGTGTTAACACATACCAATTCATTACATCATAGCCCCAGATGCAGACTTTTATCCTCTAACATATAGCCTTAATATAGAGGCATATCACCCTAGGGTATATTCAGAATCTTCATTAGCTAATGCTAGATCTATACAAGATTACATAATATACATATTCTATCAAAGGATAAATGTGTCTGTAAGGAAAAAAATTCAGATAGAGTGGAGGGGTTCGCTGCTCTTCTCAAGACCTGAAGATTTTAAAAAGAAAATGTAAATCAATTTGTGGCACAAATTGATATTCAATTCTGTAGTGTTTGGTATATTTCTGTCCTTCCATTATTTGTTTGTCAGAACATAAGTGGGACTTACGGTCAGTCAATGAGCCCTTTACTAGGAAAGACTAGTGCACAACACTGTAAACTGCCAGCTAACAGACTTTTATGTTAATAAATACTATTCAGGTCTGATTGCCAGAGAAAATCATTAGATTATTATTTGAGAAAAATATCCCCAGGGCACAAACCACTATTTTCACTTGCAATAATTCATACAAAAAATGAAATTGTATTTGAAATATTTGCAATGCTTTTTAATAAGATAACTAGTTGAATCTAATAAATACCTGTGGTGTAAATGTCTGTACTATTTCTGCTTTTTAAATCAAGCTTTCAGTTAATGATTGTCTTCTGAATACCTTCACACAAAATACCTAAATTAGTAGGATGGCAATTATAGCAGAACCACAATATACCAGTATTTTATAAACTACAAATATGTTACGAAATTGATAAATCACATAAATTTGGATAGGCAAATTAATGCAGAAACTATTTACAGTGCCTAAAAATCATATGAACAGTATTCCTTCTAACTGTTCATATGATTTTTAGGCACTGTAAATAGTTTCTGCAATAATTTGCCTATCCAAATTTGTGATTTATCAATTTCGTAACATATTTGTAGTTTATAAAATACTGGGATATTGTGGTTGCACTATAATTGCCATCCTACTAATTTAGGTATTTTGTGTGAAGGTATTTAACATTTTAAAGCTCAAAATTTTTTAATGGACAGTTGATGTGGCATTAAATTGCCTACAATTAACTAGAGCATAGGAAAACACAACTTTTAAGACCATTCAAAATGAGGGGGCTTAGACTTGAACTTATGGACTGATAAAATGATCATACATATGTGTTTCCTTTCTCCTTTTCAAGTAGTTACATATGGAGTTAAGTTTCTTATTATTGTATAAATTCGCTTACAGAATGAGATGGTTAATATCCTTTCCACTGAAGTGTAACTTGGTGCATACAGAAGTGACATTATCCACGTGACCATAATTGAAATAGTAACTCTGTGCACTGTATGTGTATACACACACTTATGTAACTGTTACCAACCTTCATCTACTAGGCTTTGTAAACCTTGTGATACAACAAATTACAATACTTGTGAAATAAAGGGTAAAGTTCCAACTGTAGTTTGAATGTATATTACAGAATATTCTTATGCAAAACTCTTTTTTTCATCTGAAAGCTGTAATCGGGATTTTGATGATTTTGTTTACATAACTTTTTAGTGTGTGGAACAGAAGACTGGGCTTGTGTAGACCAGGCTGGCTAATGTTTTCAATAACCTATCTTGTAACGTCTGTTTTCCTGTGTCTCCAGGTACCTCTTTGCACTGCAAGTGAAGCAGGATATTGCACACGGCAGGCTAACTTGTAATGAAAGCAGTGCAGCACTCTTAATTTCTCATATTGTGCAATGTAAGTTTTTACATCCACATCTTGTAATGTTACTTAGCTTGTAATGTATCTAACTCCAGGGATTGGTTGCCCTTTTCTCTCCCTCTTCTCACTTGAAGTGTGTTGGGGCAAATCAAAAACATAAATATTCCACATATTCCTAGGTCCAAATGGTACAGATGTCCGTCACCTAAAGACTTTATACGCCTGTGTGCTGTTTATGTTTAAAAGTGGTCAATGAGATGCAGAAAATTCAGCTTATATTTAAATCACATGCAAATTGCACTGGCCTGAAATACAGCTAATTAAAGCGTAACTAAAATAATGCAATTCGCCTATCCACTTTTCATCGCAGGGTGCTGCCATCTTCTTTTTCATTTTCCTCATGGAGATTATCTTCCCCTTCTTGATTGGCCATGACAGGATGTCATAACTGTCGAACAAGCGCACAGAAGTTCATTCGTCCCCAGCACATGCAAGGGAAGCCGAGATTGCCAGGTTTCCCTAGCAACCAAAGCTGGAGCTGCACATGCACAGCTCGGCTTTGTCACTAGAATCCCAGAGTGAATAGGCAGGTAAGAAGAATTATTGCATAAAGGACATGCTTGTACCTTTCTGCAAGAGTGGGCGACCTGATTAGGCATGTGTAAAAGTGGAAGCTTAAATGCTCTTTTAATTTCTGCATCTCATTCCCCATCTCTATTTGTAATACAAAATCTTATAAACTATTTCCTCTTTCACGTTCTGTTCAAGTTCTATTAAAAAAAAAAAAAAAAAAAATCTTAACTGCACTACTGCTTTACTTATCTGGGTAGCTGTGAAATTACCATGAAATATTTTTTGAAATATTTTTTTTTCCTTAGAAGAAGAAAATTGTCAAGGCAAATACACTTGGTTCACACATTTTTTTTATTTTTTGCACACAGCAATGCCACTAATAAATCATAAAGAAATATTATTGATCTTGTAACTCATTTTACTCTTTATTGGCTGGCAGGTGGTGATCCTCTTAGATTGTAAGCTCATCTGGACAGGGTCTTTCCCTCCTCCAGTGTCATTGTTTCTGTCTATATTTAATTTCCCATTTAACAGTTTATAATCTATTTTTTTTAATTATATTTTGGAAAACCATTTTAAATAGACTTACTTATTCTTTAGTCTAGGCAAAAAGTTTACTTTTTAATACAGTAGAACAGGGGAATTTGTATTAGTATTTTTAACACAAATCTAAAAGTAATTTTGATTGTGTATTAAAAGTGTGGTAAAAATTGTACGAGGACTGTAAAAATCTGACATTGTGCTTTATATAGATACAAATGATAAAGCGTGCAGAAGTTGGGTGCACGGTATATATTATACACAGACAGGGTGTATATTCAGATTCGTAAATTTCTTTTTTTATGATCTGTTGTTTTTTTGCTTAGCTGAAATTGGAGATTTTGATGAAGCTGTTGACAGGGAACATCTTTCAAAGACTACATACATGCCTCAGCAAGAACCTCTTGTAGAAAAGGTTATGGAGTATCATCAGAATCACTTGTAAGTTCTCCCATCTACCTTGAAAATGTATTTTTTAACTGTACGGATGTTTTCATAATCTTTCAGTTAATATACAAAAATATTATCGGTTTAACATGTTCCCCCAGTTATCAAGTCTATCTAATAGGAATGTCTAAAATGAAAGCCTTACGTCCTCTCCAGTAACCCAGAGACAACCCTATTTCCTTTCAGTACCCCTGTGTGTTTTTATCTTTACACCCAAACCATGGTGGAGCCCTTTCCCAACATTACCCACAACAGAAGTTGAAATTTTCCTCTGCTGCTGAATCTTTCTATAACTTTGATCCAAAATGTGTTAATTGTTAAAGGATTTTCTTTAGTAAATGTTGACTGGTCAAACCTAGAACCAAATAATATGGTTAGATGGCTAGAAGATTATAATATTCAGCACCTCATAAATTAAATCATGTTATACACCCTTTTATTCTGTGATATGAGTGTTGTTGCCAGATGTGGGAAAATGCTGAGCACTGTATTAATACGGTAACAGTTGCATGTGACCAAATTGCCTCTGATTTTTAACCCTTGTCTGTAGCCCTAAACATAGTAGCTATAGCATATATACTGTGTGTCACCTCTTGACCAATGTAGGTCTATTTATAAATATTCACACAACTGTCACATAAGATTCCTAGGTGAACACATTAAGCCCGAGTTCAGGCTGGCAGTGGGAAAAGTTCCCATGTAGCTCTTGGCAGCTGACACCCTACTTTTCTCTGTGGGTGGCAGAGGATGCAACATCTCACCCAGGGGTGCGGTTCATGGGTGTGAAGTAGTAACAGCACGGCAACCTCCCCACCAGTCTAAACATAAATAGCCATCTTTGCATTTTCTTTTAATTTCTAAATATTAGTAACCTTATTATCTGTTTCCTTTGAAATGGTGAGGTAACTACTAATTATGCACGTTTCTATTCATTTCAAGGGTGCTAAAGTTCATTTTAAAAGCTGTATTTAACAATTCATACAGAAATCTAACACTAGACCATAAACCACCAACAAGCCTTGGTGTGTATCAAAAACCTGAATAAGCTGGCAAGGAGCCATCCAGCATTTTTAAACCTACATACATTCTAGTAACGCAGCTGAGAAACCTTCCTAGGTCTGCAATATTACTAAGTATTACAATATTATAATTTTGCAAATTTAAATGCCCTTTTACTTTTTTAATTGCTTCATATGGTTCTCAGGTTGTTCTACAGATAATATTATCCACTGTATTAACCATAAACTGCTTCACATCTGTTACACTATCGATCACTAAGTTATTTCTGTGGATTTGTCAGTTTTCTTTTTTTTTTTTCTTACTATATAGTTTTGTTTGTTTGTAAGATTAAAATACATTTTCAGCATCATTGAAATATAATACAAGTAGGTCTGCAAGAACTGCTTTTTTTCATTTGTAAACTAGTTTAATAAAGGTATAATTCACATATTATCCAGCTCCGTGTTTTTATCCTTCCAGTCTTGGGTTAAGAGTGTCACTTTTTTTTCCTTTAACATTTAGATTTATTAGGAAGCCTGTTGTAGTTTTATATGTAAAATAACTTGGAGTTTTGTCAAATGAATTTGCAGTGGGGTTTCTGGTGTACTAAAATTGTAAATATGGTTAAAATGAATACTTGATTTGTAGTAAAGTTATTATTAACTAGTGTACATATATTTTAAAATGTACAGTGGTCAGACGCCAGCCGAATCAGATTTCCAGCTTTTGGAGGTTGCCCGTCGGCTTGAAATGTATGGCATTAGACTTCATCCAGCCAAGGACAGAGAGGGAACCAAGATCAATTTGTCTGTGGCCAACACGGGCATCTTAGTATTTCAGGTGTGTAGTATTTGATTTCTTTGGTTTTCTTCATTTGTCATATATGTGTCTCTTATAAAGTAACAATAACTTTCGGCGTCTATTTTGAGTTTTGTTTTACTACACGAGGGAAGATTGATGCATGATAAATAAACAGAAATTTGAGATGTTATTTATACTGTAAAGCAGACTTTGTAGCTTTGATAAAAGAAAAACTATGATGTTTTTGATTTATTTTGAAAGTTTTAAAGGGTTATAACTTTCCTAAATAGAGTATTCGTGACAAAATGTTTGCTGAAAACTAAACAGCTTCCAGTTCAAAATTCTCCACGTCAGGCTTCTTGCCTCCTGTGCTTCCTCATCACAATCTCTCTCCATTTTTATGGAAAGGCATCAGCCCCAGTATTGCACAGGCTTTTCACAGCAATTTTTACACTTTTGATGCAGTAGTTTTCAGCATCCCATGCAGCAAAATTCTCTGTGGGGCATGGAGGGATAAATGTAACATTTTGAGTTAGGTGCTGTGTGGGTGGAGGGGTCAGGATTTTAAGTGATAACAATACTTTAAAGTACACTTACCCTTGAAACCACTAGTTAAAATGGTTTGTCCTTACTTGTATTTATTTGTCGTAACTTTTCTGATGCCTATGATTTAAGCCGCCTGTGTGTGTTTGGATTGCTGTCTGTAAATGGTAAACATGAAATGCTCAAATGCAATATTTCTTATATAATATACAGTTGACAGTCAAAAATCCGGCAACCTCCGTACTTGAGATTTTCTAAAATCCCGGATTTTTAAAAGTTATACTTACCTCACACAGGACAGTCTTCCTCTCGCAGCACCCGTGGACATCTAGCACAGTTCCAGGAAGCAGGCGACAGGGACGTCTCAACGTGTATTTAGTGTAGGAAGCAAGACCTGACAGCTGTTTCAACATAAGTGGCCAAACAGTGTACTACAGTCCCTGTATTAAAAATGCAATCCAAAATTCATGCCAGAAACTGAAGTAACTGGATGATCAAAGAAAATTTAAAATGTTGATTTTGCCTTTTGAGGAGAGGGACCCCATGTAAGCATAAATGTTTGTATTTCTTTATGGTTCAGCATTAGTTTGGATGTTATCATGCAATAAATAAAAGGGTATTAATGAATACTGCTGTTACGTCCAACATATAAAATGTGTTCTGGGAATCGTTTTCCATAATAGATTTGATTATCTGGTTACAGCAAGCATAGGTAAATTGTGAATGATCTACTTGTGTGTCTACTTCACACAGGTTCTTTTGTTTCTTATCTTTAGCCAATAAAAAATTAATAGAAATTCTTTTTTTCTCATCCACATTTTTATTAAACTTTTATTTTTGTTAGGGTCACACAAAAATCAATGCGTTTAATTGGGCCAAAGTGCGAAAACTAAGTTTCAAGAGGAAGCGTTTTCTCATAAAACTGCGTCCAGATGCAAATGTAAGTAACAACATATGTATTTTATTTACATTACAGTGATCAAAGATCATGTGATCATAGGAAAAATTCAAGAAAATCGAATGACTCTATGCTTTTTCAACCTTTTTCTTCTGTGAATCGTAATTCGTTTCGCACAAAGTTTGTTCCTAATGTTTACATTTCAATCATTTTTTAATTATTTTTAATATTGCACTTCCCCTAGTGGCCAGAAGTTCATGGAACATTAACATACTTTTAGAGATTTAGAGATTTTCATACAGGTCCTAAACATGAGCTGCCATCTGTTTGTGTGCGAGATGCTAACAATACTTATAACATTTTGTCTGCATAATGTGACAATGAATTGATTTGCAGTCTCCTCAGATTGAAACCTGCTAAATTAAAAAAAACACCATTGAACACATTTGATGTGACAATATAAAAAAATTCTAATTGGGTTAGAGTATCAATGGTTTCTAAAGGATTTTTCAGTTAACTTTTTACCCCTTTGCATTCACTGAGAAGAAACCTTTTTTTAGAAAACAGTTGTGAACCACAAAAATGTGTTCTATTTATGGATATATTTTAATATACTGTAAGAGGAAGATGAAGGTTAAGTCATTCTAATCATAAAGCCAGTGCAGTTTTTTTTTTATATTTGCCAGACAAATTGTAAGGGTTTGTTCAGACCTGCAGTAAAAAACCATGAGTGTTACTGTGCCTGGACGTTTATTGTGCTGTGAACAGCTAGGCACCTAGGATCATTTCCAGTCATTTAAACTGCCTGTACATTCCTTTTTTTTAAGCCTAAATCCACTTTCACAGGCAGTTGCAAATCCCTGTACAAGCCTTAATATTTTTTATTTTATTTTTTTGTGTGTCTGAATCCTATTCAAGTCTATGGAGGTGGCAATCTGGCCCATGCATAATTGCTTTCAATGTTATGAGAGTCTAGTACAATATATTCTGCAGGCAAATGTTGTAACATGAGCCTATTTGTAATTTCCGTGTTACATTAGATCAAGAATTCAAATGCCCATTGACTGATAAAGCTGATTATCACAATTGTTTTAACAGTCAGGAGAAAACAACTTAAGACTTGGGGTCCCTGCACCTAAACCCAATTACATTTGAATAATTTTAGGACAGGAGTACAGATTAAAAATTTGTAAATGACTTTCAGTGACAGCAGTAAAAGAAACATTTAATATGAGGCCACTATGGCAGTCATCATAATTTTTATTGACAAAAACTGGACTTAGTGTGAATTAAAAACGCATGTTTTAAAGACTGAATCGTGGATTTTTATTTATGTGCAGATATAGGTCAGTGTTCACACTGTTGTAGGTTCATGTGCTGGTGAGTTGCTAATGTTTTGATTAGACCTTGTGATCCACGTCATTCTACTTTAAGAAAAAGTGCGAAATGTTGCTATTTCCAGTTTATTTTCACAGAATAAGTATAGGATTATAATTAGGTGAAATACATCCAGCGGGATTGTCCTAACGCTGAACACTCCAGGAAAAGCTATACGCGTAAATTTTTACCTTAACCGCTTACCCGATTAATTTTTGAATGTTTGAATGTAATGGAGTAACAATCCTTTATATGAACAAAATACATTTAAATAAATAGTACATTCAAGGTATTTCATTATTTTTTAATTGTATGTAAAATCTGTATGTTTTTTGACAAAAATGGAAGGTACTCTGTATTGTAAAAACTGGATGTGAAAAAATTGGGGTCATTTCTGGATTAACCACAAAAAATTAGTAAAAAAACAAGTGGTAAGATCTAACTCAACAAAAAAATGCGTTATCCAGTGTTATTTGACTTGTATCTTTAGTCCTTTTTCGGATTTGATACGGGCCCCTCGTCAAGGTTTAATGCAATGGGGTTTTTTTTTTTAAGCAAAATTTCTCTCAAACCTAATAACCCTATTAACTGACTCTCTTGCCATGTTTGTTCAGTATTTCTATATTCATTGTTTTTTACTGTTATATATTTTGGCTCTTAGAGTTCTTACCAGGACACATTGGAATTTATGATGGCTAGTCGGGACTTTTGTAAATCTTTCTGGAAGATATGTGTTGAGTACCATGCCTTCTTCAGGCTCTTTGAAGAACCCAAACCAAAACCAAAACCAGTCCTTTTCAGCCGAGGTTCATCATTTAGGTTCAGGTAAGGACCTGTTATATAAATGTTTTTTGTTTTTTTTTGTATTAACACTCATTACCATATGTATCAAATATTATTTTGAAGTCTTGCACAATTTACAGCATTGATTATATCACCATCTTTTAAAAAAAAGCGATCGGTTGTCAAAATAATATAATAATATAAGTATAATGAGTGTTTACCGAAAGCCGAACCTCATACATGAAAGAAGACACAGAAAAGTACAGGTTTTCAATAATTAGTAAAAATGATTAGCTAAAAGTGATTAGCTAAAACTGATCTCTGTGCGGATGCAATTTGGGCATTTATCCGTTTTAATAAATAAGGGTATATTATTTACAAACAACTTAGGTTTCTGAAATCCCCTGTATAACAGAGTGATAAGTGACTGCGGCTCCTTCATTGTCCTGTCAGTAATATGCAGATACGTTTTGCATGTTTCTGCTGCTATGGAGGTCAAGACTATGTCTGTCCTGTTTAGCACATATGCCATCATAGTAAAACCAATCTATTGAAATATATGTATTGTCTTGACTGGAGTTCAGATTTAAAGTGTAAAATGTAAAGCCATTTACTTTTGGTTTTATTCAGAATGGGTTAAAATATCCCTGTCTGGTGCATGTCCCCCTGGGGGAAATTTTGACTTTTTGTCCTGGAGATAACAGTGATGACAGTGACGGTGGTCACCAGGGGCAAAAGAGGGTAAAGACAGAATGTAAAACTGTAAACTGATCTACAAGTTCTATACAGTGACCAAAATTATAAAAAACAATTGCCTTTAGGCTAGCCAAACACTGTGTTGCATCATTCAAAAATCTTTTGAATTGATCATATTTACAATAATTTTTGGGGCAGATTGTTTATCGCAGGGCTCACCTAAATTTGATTATAATTATAACCATAATATCAAAAATACCATTGAGTTTGTACTTTACTTTTTCTATTCAACATAGTAAAGATGACTTATTTATGTGTATTTCTTTTGATTGGGTAACATTTATATGAATTTCCAGATGAGATCACCTAATAAGCAAGTGTCTGTCCAACACTGTGCTGGTAAAGCCTTTCCTTTAATACTTGTTAAATTGTCCTTTAAACCCAATATGTCTCGCTCCGCCAAAACATGACACATGTTCCTATTTTACTTCCTCAGCCCTCAGGTTTGGTGTTTATTGCATGTTCATGCACACTGAGACTGATTTGTATGTGATTTGGCATTTATTGTAGTATAATTTCTATATGTAGCATAGGGGGACTTAGTTTTTCTTGATAGTTATTTGGTATATTTTCTCTATCAAATAAAAAGCTTTACTTACTTTTCTATTGTATTTTTTAATAGAGGATGTAATAAAGGGCCTCTATTTTAAATTTCATCAGTATTGTTTTGATAATAAGTAAGTTGTGTGTTCAGTACAATCCATTTTGTACATGTGTTCTAGATCAGCGGTCGCCAGCCGGTGTTCCTCGAGAAAATTTTGGTGGTCCGCGGCTCTGGGCGGTTCAACCTCGAGCCGGGTCAAAAAAGGACCCCACTGGGGCGCACCAGCCAAAGCCGCGGTTCATGTCCCCCATACAAACCCCTGTCTCAGGGAAGTGGGCGGGCTGTGTCAGGCTCAGATCTGCCATGGAAGTGGGCAGGGCTATGCCATCATGACATCACTATAGGGAGGTTTCTCCCCCTTTGATTGAGTGACACCCCCGGCTCCCCGCGCATGCGTATTCAGGAGCCAGCAATTTTAGTGGTTCGCGGGATCAAAAAGTTTGGTGACCACTGTTCTAGATGGTTATCATACTTGGTGATTCAAAAGTGATAACTTTCTTTAGCCAATTGTTAGATATGTATCAGGAGTGGCAACCAGCTGTACAAGATCTTGACTTTTTCAATGCAGAGCTAAACCCACAGATTTTTCGGTTTACTGAACCAGTTAAATTCAAGGATGTCTTTGGTGATTGGGTGACTGCCAGCATGCTTACGTCTATTCTCAACCAAACTTTTAAATCCTCAATGGACCAATTTTGATAGCTTTTTACATATATTGCGTCATGACAACTGCAGATATAAATAAGATGACTAAGATGGCTGTAAACAATAGGGGAGTTTAGGTGTGTGTGTGGCAGGAATGTTCGCATTTGCACAGCATACCTGCACATATGCAGGCTTGTCATCCTTCAGGGATGTAAAGTTTCTGCTCTCTGCCACCACTGCTGTCCTCCTCCTCCTGTTCTTTTTCCTAGCCATGTGTCCTCTTTTTTTGGCTATCACTTGGCCACTGAAGATGTAAGTCCTGCCCATGCTTGCAGAATTTATATTGTCTTTTTATCCAAAAAGCAGCGTACAAGTCTTTTCTACCAAAAAACCCTTGTCCTGCTAACGCTTTCTTTTAAATTTAGTTCCACTTTAAATAATGCAAGGGCACATTAGAAAATTGTATGCAATCTTGCTTCATTGACTTAAACTTGTAATAACATCTATTGTGATTTTCTTTGTCAGTGGCCGTACACAGAAGCAAGTATTGGACTACGTAAAGGAAGGAGGCCATAAAAAAGTTCAGTTTGAAAGGTGAGAACTTATGGTTGAGCTTCTGAGAGCAATTCAGATGACGTAAGTAGACTTCTTGCAGTGCTCAACCCAGAAATTTTTTAAGCCGGTTGGGAAGAATTTGTAGGTGGGTGGCAGCCCCTGTATTGTGACCAAACTCTTTAGTAACCACCCAAAAGCAGCCGTGTGGGTGCTGAAAAGGGTGGTGCGCCCAGCTAAAAGGGCTGGGGAGAACCCTGCTTCTTGAAAAGCAGCTGGGTTGTCAGAAGCTGTCATGCTGGAACTTGGTCATTAATATTTGTATAAGTCAAAGTCTTGTATGTTTTATCATCCATAACTAAAATCAATAAAATAAATTGTATGACAGCTAGCAAACTTCTTTCTCTGAAACTAAGTAAGCAGGAGGGGAGGGTGAACAAAATGGAAGAATAATTTTAAAAAAGTTTTCTTCTTTTACAGGAAGCACAGCAAACTTTGTTCTATAAGAAGTATGACTTCTCACTCACCTGAGCAGATTTTAGAAGTGCCAAAACATGTTAGTATATTTCATTTTTTTCCTGCTACTGTTTTTTAAATGGTTATTAATGTCTTTACAAAAAGGGTATCAAAAAATAAATAATTTATATAGAAGCTGTGGAAGCGTAATAAAATTTGTGCTTTGCCCATTAAAGCCAAAATACACTGGCTATATGCTACCAATACAATGCCATCTCCACTTTTTAAAGTTGTTGTATAAAGGTAATCTGTTTCAGAGTAAAAGCACATACATTTCTGATTATTTAAACAATGTGACTGTGACTAATTGTACAGTGATGTGAAAATTGTGCAGTAAGGTTGCCTAGGTTTTGGATCTGCTGGAATACTTTCATCCTGCAATTGATGTAAAAGAAAAAATCAAATGTATTTAATTGTTATTCAATGATCAATAAAAAATATCCAAAAATCTTTCCATTGTTTAAACATATTTATAGCATACAGTTCTCCTAAAAGGTGTTTACCTATTGATAGTTTCATGTTTTATTTTTAAAGATCATTGAATCACAATTAAATACATTAGATTTTTTTTTTTTTACATCAATCAACAAAAGTAAACTCTTAAATGTCAACATTTAAACAAATGGATGGGTAACAATAGATTTTTTTAAAGCATACATGTGAGCCACCAAAATCCTCCCTGGTGGAGGTCACTTGTAGTTGTAGCATAAATCTATCTTGAAAGTTCAACGTCTTGTGAGTTGATATTGTGGCCTATACACTAAAGGTGAAAAAAACACCCCAAGCAGCTCTGACTCCATTAAAAGCAGATTATAAAACACAAGGCAGTCGATGAATATTTTACTTCCGACACTTGTTTCAACATATGAATTTTCCTACTTTTATCCTAGAACATTAGGTCAAGGGCTCCATGATTATTTGACTGCAAGTATCCTGGAATGTCTGTCCTTGGTTACAGAAGTCTTTTTGTGTATTTTTGGCCTGCCTTCTAAATGAAGAAAAAATGATTTTGCATTGTAATTCAAATTATATTTCAGTGGCACATATTTTATTGTGATATTAAATGCAACTGAATATTTTTGTTTTAATCACTACATATTAGGTTAGTGTCCCGTAATGTCCTATGATAACAAAACATGAAACTGTCCAATTGGGTTAACTAGTGGTAGTACTCAGTTGAGTGCATTTTAATGTTAAGACTTATGTCTGACACCAAAATTTGTTATTGAAAAAAACAAAGATGATGTAGGCTTTGTTTTTGTTTTTTCTTTTGTCAGTTTTGACAAAGTGTTTGATACAATCCATACTCTAATCCTAGGGAACGCTTTTTGAGAAAAATAAATGCATTCTGATGTTAAGCTCGATTGTACTGGATGTTTTACCACCAACATATCTTAGCCTTTCTTTTGGTGCTTCATTTTTGTTTTTTGTTTGTCACAGAGTCCTAAAATGTCTGTTGCACAAAGTCCTCAGCCTGATGAGATTCAAACATTACATCCAAGCAAGGAAGAAAAGCTGGTAATAGAAGCATCTGTGCAACACAAAAGTCCCTCTCCCAAGAAGATCTCCCTGGACAAGAAAGAAAAGGAAGGTGCTCATTTGACAGCTGATGGTGAAGACGCAGTCAAAGACCATATTCAGCAGAATTTGAAGAATGCATACCACCCAAGCACAGGTCCAGCATCCCGGGCTGCTCATGGCAGCAGTAACTCAATTCCTTACATTGACTGCAGTGATGTAGATAGCGAGTATGATATTCAGAGAGCGCTTTTGGTTCGCTCTCAGTCCCAAACAAATGACAACGATGAGATTGGATTTCATTGTAGTAATGGAATCTATCAAACAGATGAATATCCCAAACGTTCCAAACTGAGACAGCAAATTTCCTCTGTTAGGTCATCGTCTAACATTATTGAGGAATATATTGATGATGACTCTGCTGGTATGTCTTTTTATGCTGGCGGTAGTCCAAAAATGCCCAGGCACAGCTCTTTAATAGATGAAATGTTTAATGGGCCAGGCAGCCGTAGTTCTCCAGCTGCTCCGTTGTCTCCAAGTAGCAAAAGATCAAGCCCAAATATGAGTTTTACAAGAACAGGTTCACCCAGTTATATCTCAGCAAGTGCTTACAATAACAATGAGGTTGGCATTCCAGGGGATTATGACCAGATTAGCCAAAGCTATAGCTATAACCCACCATTGGAGAGTGCACATATTCAGAAACTTCGGGCTGGTTACCATAACCATTCTGATACTGACCCTTTTATTTTAAGTCCAATGTCTTTTACACCAGTCACTGACCATAAAGCTGAAGAACAAAGAATAAGTCATCTTTCAAAAATGGCTGCCCTGGAAGCCAAAATGATGTCAAATGGCATTTATGACAATAGACATCTTAGGTGCAGTCCAGTATTGCGTCCAGCAGCCATGGTACAGGAGCAAATGAGTTCTGTCCCCATGGCTGATGGTTCTACTAGTAGTGGTAGTGAATCCAGTGATACAGATTCAGACATAGTTGATTCTTTTAGCCACCCACTTGTTTATGGAAACCCGATAGTGTTAAGCTCCTCACCGATGCCAAGAAATAACTACTCATTTGGTAGCCTTCAGCTAGAGGAGTATGCAGAAGAGATGCATGATGAGGATACCGTCCTTAGTTTTAGTGATGAAGATGGTGCACATATTTTCAGCTGCTGAGCAGTTAAAAAGGATGGCATTGATCTTGGCTGTTAAAGCTGCACATGTTATAATTGTTTACAGCATGCTAGAAAAAATTCTGTAGTTGCAGGGGTAGTTTGCAATTCTGGATGTAAAATAGGTATTTGTTTATATAATTTATTAGTATTGATGTTGCAGAATTTTTCTTTTTAGAATTTTGTACTGTAATAGTAGCACTTTCATGAGTTTTGTCGCTCACTCCTTTGTATATTTGAATTCAGGCACATAGAATAGCAGTGCTTAAAGTAGATTCAGGGGCCTCACAAGTTGTTGAGCTTGATTTGCACTAATCATTTCTAAATGCAGCCTTTTTGAAGCCTGATGCTCAACCTCATGTTTTAATGTAAGTTTAGCAAAAATAAGTGGTGTGCTAGTGGTAACTGAAAATTAAGTTTTAGTGCCACAGTTATACTGTAAGCCATATATGTGACAAGACATATTGTTTAGATTAAAAATTGAATATAAATTCTTTATTCAGTGCCTATTGGTCAATTATGAACTGATAAATGTGACAGTGCTGCAGTGTAGAGTATATTCTGACTTAGTATTTTGTAGTTTTACCTACTCTTTGAAAGACGGTATTTTTCACAGTTTGAGCAATATTCTAATTTACTACTATACATTTTGAGAGGTTAAAACATTCCTGAACTATTTGTAACATGCTTCTTATTGGTACTTTTTTTCTTTAGTTTGTGTTAGTAAATTTGTGCTTTGTAGAAAATTCTTGCATATCATATATTGGAATGTTAAAAGCCGCCTTTAGGTTACAGTCTGATGTTCCTAGCAGAATGACCTAAGAGGTAGAGAGGACAGGGGGACTCTGAAACAAAAATGCATTGTAAATAATAATGCTTCACATTTACATAGGTGCTAGTAACATTTCAAACACTATACTGGCTGATGGAAGTGATAGTCACTTTAAACTACTGTTACATAGGAGTTAAAATTCTTGTCCACATAATGTTACCGTAGCCTGGACTTATCTTAAAACTCAAGCCACTGGATTGGTTAACATGGGTCTAAATGGTGCAGTTGAGCAATACAAAGCTCTATCCAGCTAGACTTTCCATTCAAACAATTTTCCAGCCAAGCAATAAACAACAATATGTAAAAATAGTTTTTGGGATAGTTACATTTGAGTAATGATGCATACTTCAAACTCACTCCACCTTTAGCTCCCTCTTGTCCTCTTGATTCAGTTCATCTTGGTTGTATAACTTTTCTCTAGATACACTTCTGGTCTTCTACAAGTGGTGACATTCTCAAGTCACGCATAATCAGTGTGGGCGATACTGGTGGAGGTAAACGTGTGTATTCAACCTGCCAAGTAACTCTCACATAAAATATCTTCAAGGGCTTTTTAGTCCACCCACAGCCTGGTGCTGGATTGATTGATGCAAGGACTATCAAGTTATCACCATTTTTGAAAACACTTAAAGATACATAGAGGGCTTTATAAAAATAAAAAAAAAATATTACCGGTATATACAACATTTCATGCATCTATCCATAAAGGCACTTTTCCAAACATTCCTTAAAATAAATAAACAAAAACAGCTGTGTTTTCTTGGACGCTGTTAAGAGCTTTAGACCCCTTTGGCATAGCTCTTCAAGCAGAGTAGGCATGAGAGAGATATTGGTGTTTTCTGGAAGGCAAAGAATACATGTTTATGCCAATCATCACTTAGCAGTCTGCTGCCAACTGCTGTCTGAATTCTGTGGTTATCATTTTAGCTTACACAGTACATTTTTCCAACATTCCGGGATGGTTTACACATCTGCAAATGCCACTAACATATGGGCTGCTTGTATTCAGTTTGTTGCGCTGTTTGCTTGTTGTTTTCTAAACAAACTTTGAACACTAATATCCTTTTGATGCTCTGGAAAGTTCACTCTCATTCTTGTCATTTGTTAAAATAATATGGGGTCAAACATCTGTATATGTTTAAGCACTGCTTTTGTCTGCATGTACTGTACCTTAAACAAAGGATATGGAAGGGGCTGCTATCTTCATCCTCCAGCATGTGTTATCCTCTGTTACTTACATTTTTCAGGTCTTGTTTTATTGTTCCTTTAAATTACCCTTTTATGAATACATGGTCCTCTACCCCACAACAGCAGTGATCCAACCAGCCAGCATTTAATGTGTTTTTTAGGATTTGGATTGAGTGGTGAGGGGATTAGAACCTCTGTCAGGTTTTGTCTGTGCTCTAATGAAGGCGATTCAGTTTAATTGTCCTGATCACCAGTGTCACCAGACATGAAAGTAAGGCTGAATCCAACGTGTGTAAGTTACCACCAGAACAGAAATAGATAGAAAATCTTTGAAAGATATTTTCTCACTTCCTGTTGAGTCTGCATGACAGTTATTAATAAATAATACAAAAATACTGTTTAATTATAATAATATTAATATAAAGCAAAATTTTTGGATTTTCTATCATAAAGCCCAATGATATTATTTGTTTGTAATGTGCTCTGCATTCCATAGAGCTGGGGAAGTCAAAGCATTACAGCCTGCCCTCATGATTGTGGAACAGAAATCATTGGAGAAATGCATGCCTTAAGTATGCCTTACTTTTCTTCATGCTTTTCTTTGCTTGTGAGCTGTGGGCATGCAGGTGTTCATTACTGTATAGAATACATATTCTCTGGCCTTTAACAAAAACAGGAAAAAACACCTTTTGTGAGGTTGTGAAGTTTGAAAACTGCTGTTAGCATGGAAAAGATCACTGGTGTTAATTTGGGGAGGGCCTTTTTCAGATGCAGTACATTTATGACCAAGGTGTAACTAAAGTTTCCACAGTGGAAAAGAAACAAACATATTGTATTGTGTTAACAGGGAACAAATGTTGTTCTGTATTACCCTGGAAACTTTTAATGGCTAACTAAGGACTAAATCTTTTAATGGAAAATAGTTACATAAGCCTGACTAAGGTGCCTCTGTTATCTTTTATAGTTTGCCATTAAAAGGTATACCTGTTGCAAGATTTAGTGTCTTTTTCACTATTTACATATGTACACTGGTGAAAAATACTCAAGAACACAATGCTTATGTTACACCATGGGCAGCAGTTGTATGAGATGGCTCCTCTGTGTTATATTACTTTATGAGTATTCTGGCTGGAAAAGTCACTAGCTGTCTGTGTAATGTTCAGCTTAGTGAAAAATTGTGCATGTAACGCGTTTCTTCTTTGCACCCATGCTAGGAGCTTTCCCTATATTCAACCTACTGTACAACTGTCATTTGTTATCTGTTTTTGTCAATTTGCTGACCATCTGTGGTGATAACATAGTCACTGGGTAAGATGTTAACGTACATTTGATTTTCTGCTTACTTTGCTTCTCTGTATTCCATGCTTAAAAAACGTTTGTGTTTGCATTTTTTTCACTGATGCAAAGTAAAGATAGTGGCCTCTACTTCTCTCTTATGTGCAAACATTTTTTGCTAAAAGCTTGCAGTGGCTTTCATATGGTTAGAAGTTATAAACAAGCTGCAGGTTTCATTAACCATTCAAATTTACCTGTTCTTACAATAAATTCAAACAAGTGGTTTATTAGGTAGAATTATTTTACATGTATAAACTTAAAGCCATGTGACATCAATTTGTGTATGGAGATTACTAAACTACATCATTACAAATATATATTTATATATGTGTGCAATATAGGAATCCAATTACAAGAAAAGAGGCTGCAGCTTTAGCTGTGTGGATCTGAGCTATATGTGTTTAGTAATGTTCATTAACTTCAGCTTCATCATTTTTGCTGAATAAGCTTCATTCATTCAAATTGTGGACACATCCTTTGCCATTATTATGGCTTTCCACTGTTGATCTGCTTTGTCAAAGTTCTTTTTTTTTTTTTTTTTACCTTCTATCTTTGTATATGTTTGTGGCAGATAATTTACAACATTACATTATAGAACTCCAGACCTTTAACCTATCCAAGCAATTATTTTCAACAGTTTTTGTGATCTTTAATTAGTCAGAAATAATGTTCTTCTATTGTTAGCAAATGTTGCTATGCCATGGCAAAAAGTGAAAATGTTTGCCTCAAGTAAAAAAAAAAAAAAAAATTCTGTTTGTAGGCACTGAATATTTCCCAGTATATTTGGTGTATTGCTTAGCTTGCACTGATCAGTTTGAGTTTATTTAACTGGGGGATTGTCAAACCAAATGCATTTTAGAGGTACAAACCTGATTGAGTATGTCCACAAGTCTAAAATATACATTTTTACTTAGTTGGAGTTTGTTACATTTTTTCTTTCAGGTAATCGTATAAACTTAGAAGGTTTAGGAAATGTTCACTTTTACATGCTATTTCAGCCAATAAATATAAGCTGATCTCATTTTGCTGTAACTGCATTTCAAAATGCTGCCTTAAACACTTACTAAGATAGGAAGACAAAATGTAAACTGCTTTACCAGTTCTGGTAGGAATCCCTTCAAAGATTTATTAAAATAGATTTTACGTTATTTTTGGAAAGGTACGTAAATGTTTTTACATAAGAGAGAAAATATATAGATACCTAATGGCTGATTTGTTTTTTTTTTTATCCAAAATAAATCTTTGTTATGGTGCCATATGCAAAAATATGTAAAGTGAAAATATTATTTTTTACTTATCAAGTAAATGAAAAGCCTAAAATGTTGCAACTACATATGTAAAATGCTTTAAAAAATCTAGTCAATCACTACTGCGTTTAAGTTACAGCTGGTTACTTGAGGCTCGGAATAGATGAAACTGCAAACAAATTTCCACATCCTAGCCAAGTGTATTGTAGTAACTTTGTTTTCCCAGCATCCCACAGAATATTAATTACGTTGGTCTCATGTCATTTTATTTTAAAATTTTCATTTTTCATGAGATCACCTTCTTTTAGGATATATATGTAGCATAAAGTCTTTGGATTTTTGTTCTGTTACAGTATATGGAATTGGTGAACAATAGACTAGATTGTTAAATAGTTTTTTTTTTTTTTTGGTAACAAAGAGAAATATTTTGCATGCTTTGTAATCTTTAGAATTGTGAATGACCAAGAATTTCTATGCCCTCACACTGTTGCCTGTCTTGTGTAAGTTGGTGCTAGACTGTTCTCCTGTGTTGATTTTATGGCACCAGTTGGTTTGGATATTTTCTCTTACCCTCTTTATTTCCCAGTCTGTGCAAGTAGCCAGAGTCTTTGCAGATATAGGTAAATGGGTAAACATACTGTTTTTGATATTTAGAAAGGTAGGATACATTTAATAAATCGGTAAAGTTCCTGTGATACACTAAATATACTTCAAAGTGTTTAAATTTGTAATACTGGTTTTTAGCATCAATAAAATTGACACACTTTTGTGTCATTTCTTTCTGAAGTCTGAATTTAATATTGTTTTGTAGACGTAGAACCTCATGTGGCCATTTTTTCCATACTGAAAAAACTCCACCCTGAATCCTGAAAAGAAACCAATATAATATTGTCCAACTGACATATTTGTGAAATTAGAAACCAGTTCTAATTTGGGCTTATTAAAAATCAATGACACTTGCCCCTACCAGCACCTTTTATTAGTGTTTTGACACGCATACATAGAGAGAACTGGAATTATCTACTTCAACTACAAAGCAGCGGAACTTTCTGTGATCTACAATAAATTGCAGTGGTTAGTACAAACACACTGGCATCTTCATTGTGCCTTCCTAATGATAAAGTCATGTTTTATTTGTTGTTGGTTACTTTCTTCAGTGTGATGTAGTAAGAAGGAAGAACACATGTGGTGTTCAGGAGATAGATTGACAATTGGTATAATTGTAATAAGGAACAGGTTGGAGTTTTTTTCTCTTCATATTTTCCCATATCATTGATCATATTGTTGTACTCTACCACCAGTCCCTTAAAGGGATTTTTGTAGGCAAAGGTGTATTGCAGTAAATTAAACCTTTTACCAAGTTAGCTTTTTTTTTACCAAGTTATCTGTTTTACTTCACATGTTTAGTAGGAACTTTGTGAACTAAACTAAAGAGATTGTTTCTTTTTGTCATGAGTTACTTAAATCACCATCAGGGTGCCTTAAAAGGCAGTCACAATGATAAATATATATTTTTTTTTAATTTTTCAAATCGACTCTGTGTATGAGCTTTTTAGTTGGCTTAAGAAGACAGCACAGCAGATCCACATACTTTAAATCACATTCTGTCTGATTAAGAAAAATCCAATTAAAAAATATGCTCTTCAATAATTAATGCTTCACAGGGACTGAACTTTTATTAAAGAAACAAACTGGGAGCCTTTAAAATCCCTCAAATCAGAGCAATATTAGATATAGATAAATACATTTCTTGACTTGCATACATTTCTCATCATTTCTTGATTGTCAGGCACAGACCTTTTGAGTACAGTAACTCATTAATGAGGCCATGCCAAATGGTAAGGAACCACCAAGAAGGCTTGCAATCTGGGAAGCCAGACCAAGCTTTATTTTACATCATTAACATATAAATTTAGACACCTATATAGATGTATCTGCAAATCGCTGTGACATTTCAGTTTCACTTAATCTAACCCCTGCTTTCTTTTTTTTCCTATGCTCAGTTTAAATTGGCTACTTTTGAGACCCATTTACTGGTGATTTTTTTTATTTTATTTTACGAATACAAGGAATGTCACAGTTCATTGAAATCACAGACATTTTTTTTGCTGTGCTGACTTTTTATAGCCAACACCTAAAGAAATCTTAAATTTACCAATTTTCCAATATTAAACATTTTGCAAGTGATTATAAATTCTCAGGTACATCCTAGTAAATCTATTTCTTGAACTCTTTGAGTGCACATACCTACGCTGTGGCAAGGATGGTGTTTGTCCCTAGGCACAGGCTGATCAGGGTCCTCTAAATGGCACTCATGTTTCCCTTCTAATCGTCGATACATGATGTGCTATTTGTTTGCCATCACTTCTTATCCTGTGTGTATTTTTCTTCATTGAATGAATGACTAGCTGTGCTAGTATCTCTGTCCCAAGCGTTCAGTGGAGCATGAATGGAAATACGTCAAAAGGTATACCGTGTCTGTTATGTGTAGTACTGGCAATGTAGTCCTTCCAGTCTCTGTCATTTGTCTCGGCTGCAGTTGAGTTTTATTAGTTTTTTTAGTAGTAATTCTTTGTAGATTCTTCCTAACAAATGTTCTTTCTGTGATGTAGTTTCTGAGCAGATTCACTCCCTCATATATTGTGTTCTGCCAAACATCTTCGTTTTAAAATCAGTTAAAAACACTTTTCCAAATGTACCTATAGCTTTTATATATAACCCACATATCTAATTTGATAGTAATTCTAGCACGCTGGAGAAAGTGAACCTTGCTTTGCAAAACAATTCAAGCAAATGAATTTTTAGTCCATATTTTAATATTGTACATATTGAAGTAGTCAATAGATCAGCTTGTCTGTTGGGGATTAGGTCCATCAGAGCTGTGTGTATTTCTACTACCGTGCTTGTGCTTTAGAGTGGGTTTAAGATTTTATGTTTAGCTTTAGAATAAAAAAGTAGAGCACACTCAATTAGTATATTTGTTCTTTATAGGTTCATTGACAGGGAGTCCACACCTCTCAGAACTGTCAATTAATTCTCAAGGAGCAACAACAGGGCTAAACTCCACTTTGTCTCCCAACCTAAGTCCTGATGGAAAGCCTTCCTCACCCCTCATCAGTCCATTGCTGAATGAGCCAATCTGCATCAGAACTGATGATGAGGAGGATAGCCGAAAAAAGGTACTCTTTTACCTTTCTATGAGTGGCCTGTCATTTTGATGTAATACTCAGCTTTGATGTCACATAGATTGTGTTATGTGGAGTAATAAATGTAGTCATTACATAGTGTATATAATTCAGTTCATTGCAGAAGATGGTGTATGGAGAAAAGGTTCTAAAACAATGTTATTTGTCATTATCATCTGTAAATAACAATTTACACTTTAAATATGTATACTTACATATTTATATGTAAGTATAAATATGATTATTCAGTCTAATGGGCACTTCACTTGCACAGTCCTTGGCAAAAGCAAGGCCTGCTCTGTCTCTGTATTGCAAATATGTGGATCTAATTCACACTGGCAGTGAGGTTGCTGTGTATTTACCGCTTCCTCATGTCAGGAAATGCTGATGCATGGGGGGATGCTACATGTAGCGTTTCCCTGCAGCAGCCCAATGGGGAATGTATAGAGGCTGCAGTGAGCGGTACTAGTACCACTAACACCAGCTGTCACATGTGCAGACGCTGGTTGTTTTTGAACCAGTGCTGTCATGCAAGTGCTAGAGTGGCTGGCAAAGTGTGTACCTGCCCATAGAGGACATTGATGAGGGGTGTAGCCGTCACCTTTGGGGAAATATATATTTTAAAGCATTTCCAAAGAAAAATCTCTACAAATCATAAGATTCAGTATACAGGGCTATAAAGGAATAAAAAGGTGTAAGATTTCAAATAGTTTAAAATTTTGTATAGGGGACAGCTTGACTTTCTTCAATATCAAACCGTCTCTCAGCATCTCAGAAGAAGAAATTATCCAACTTTTGTTTTGCTCGTTGAGGTTATAATGGATATTGTTAAATTTATGTATAAAAAGTATTAGTAAGAAGCAGTCACACTGCAAAAAAAAAATAATAATAAATAACCTGATTGAGTGGTTTTAGCTTTCAGAACAAAAATAATATTTTTGGAAACGTTTGGGCTTAATGTACTGCCACGGTTAAACATAGAATGTGTCTATTCCTTACATTATTACATTTTCCTTTCTGCAGAAATTTCCAACTGACAAAGCCTATTTTATTGCAAAAGAGGTTTCAACTACGGAGTGCACCTATCTTAAAGATCTTGAAGTAATTACAATGGTAAGTAAAATGTATTATTGCATTGCAGTAGTCTTCAATACTATTGTTGGGGTGAACACTGGAAATATATAGTTTGAACACAGAAAGGTAGGTATTCTTGTTGTAGTAACCGCCTTTATCCTGCGAATGTTTCTGGTCCCTCTATAACTTTTATCCACATCATTACCACTTCCGCTGTTATATGCATTTCTGTCTTTTCAGACTTGATCAGTATGAAGTACATATCAAGTATGAGAAAAATTAGGCTGCATGAATTGAGAGAGTTTGTAAGATAATATTGGTTCCTTGAGCAAGTAGTCAGATTCATTCTTCAGAGCACAAGTAAATAAATAGAAAAATCTGGTTTCTTATGACAAAGCTGGGCAACAGTTTAAATTAAGAAGCCATACTGTACAAGGAGGACAGATCCCCAATGAGTATCTGTAAAAATCTGAATCTGCACTTTCCCACTATGGTAATGCAACATTACCACTCATACATTACATTTTCTGTTATTTACCCATGTCTGTTCCCTGTCAGCGCAGTGCAGTTATCAGGCTACAATTTCAGATATTCTGTCTGTGATTTCTGTATGTATTACCATGCACACAATTTTTCTTTTGTTGGGCCTACGATTTTGAAAATAACTATAAAATTATAAAATGATTTTGTTTTATTTTTAGTGGTTTCAGAATGCAGTAAATAAAGACGACTCCATGCCAGAGCAATTAAGAAATCTTATTTTCTCCAACTTTGATCCTTTACATAAGTTCCACTCCAGTTTCTTAAAGGAAGTTGATCAAAGGCTTTCCCTTTGGTAAGATATACATTTATGTTTATTGAATAGTAAGTGTATTGCAGTTTGTTCTTTGAAGGATAAATCCTGTAATGGCATAAACCAGGTTGTACAACTATATTATTCCTGTGAAAGAATGTGAAAATAGTTTTTTTCTGAGTAAAGACTATCAGCTTAAGTGATGTAAGAACTGTGCAAATGGTCTCAAGACAAAATATTATCTAAAATAGTCTACAGAATCTGTTGTTCTTACAGATTAGATTTATCTAGAGACTCTAGAATTGTTACAAGGGGACTTTAAAGTGGATCTCCAGTCAAGGGAATTGTGTTAACATAGGGAAGTGTCAGAACCTCTATCAGGTACTTTTTAGTGTGATTTCCTGAGGACATTCCCTCACATTCTGGCATGGCCCTTTTAATCAAGCTTTTTTTTTTCAAGATTTTTTTACATTGTTTTGTTGGAGCCTAATGTTTTAGCATGTCAAAAAATAAATTTGTGTAGTTATTAAGAATGCTCTCAGTATGACAATAAAGATTACAAGTAAAAAAGAAAAAAAAATTGACAAAAACATTTGTTGCCTATAATATAATGGCAAAATATGAATGTTGACAAAGAACAATTTTAACAAAGAACACTCCTTTGTTTTCAGTCCTGTCATTAATTTTTTCTAAATACTACATTTTCACAGGGAAGGAAGATCTAATGGCCATATGAAGGGTGATAATCATAAAATTGGGGATGTCATGTTGAAGAATATCCAGGGAATGAAGGTACTGTGGACATTTTTTACTCATCTACACCAGCAAATTAAAAAAAAAAACATTTATAGAAAGTTCAAAGTGATCATAGTGGTTTGCAGTTATTGTACAAGCTGTGGGATAAAAAAGGTATGGATAGATATTACTTCTTTTATTGTATGTAGTCACAAATGAAATGATGTGGCTGCAGCATGGCAGAGGTGATTAAATGTTTCAGAAAGGATGCATTCTAACTTACCATTTTGGTAAAACATGGCTCTGTGTATTGTAGTGTACTGGAAATGTGTTGCATTGCAGTAAAACACACAAATTCTAAACACTGTATTAGAGAGGTGTAAATAGCTTCTTTAAGTTTGGAATAGAAATTACATTTTCTACTTTCACCATGAATAGATTGTTGTTGCCATTAGATTGCAATAGATTGACGTTTATTCATTATAGATAATAAAGTTTACACAGTGTGGTAGAAAAAGTATCTCTCACCTGTGACATTGGTGACATTAGTCTGTCTGTGAACAGCATATGTGTATGCATATCATAAATATTCACAGAAATGTGCATTGTGATCCTTAAAAGTCATCCTATGTGAATAAGCTCTGACTATAGAAGTTTTATTTTTGTTTTCTTTCAGCAATTCACAACTAACTTTCAGAGACACTATGAGGTGTTGATGGAGCTGGAGAAGGCAATTAAAAATTCCCGCAAACTAGAAATTCTGTGCAGAGACTTTGAGCAGGAGAAGGTGTGTTACCTGCCATTGAACATGTTTCTTCTCCGGCCCCTGCACAGACTCATGCACTACAAGCAAATCATGGAGAGACTTTGCAAGCACTACTCACCAAATCACGTGGATTTCCGGGACACTCGAGGTGAGAAGGGAAGGATGACTACAGAATTACACAGGAAATCAATGGCCAATTATAATTAGTGCAGATATAAGATTGCATCAATTGTGAAATGGGTACTAATTATAGCCAAACAATTATTTTTTCTTTGGCTTTGAAGTTCTTTTTTTTTCCCTTTATATTGCTCTGGAGTTGCCCTCTAAGAGCCTTTAGGATATTGTTAGATCTAAAGCAAATGTGTCAGATAGATAGTTTACATGTTTAGTAGTCCATCCTAGTGCAATGTTGATGATGATAAGTTCTACTTTACCTCACACTCCTCATTTCAATGAGAATACACTAAGGCAGGGGTAGGCAAACTTTTATGGCCACTAGGCCCTTTTAGGGGTTGGCAGGAGTACACTAGGCTGGACTCTGAGTCCCGCCCTAATGGCTCCGCCCACCACAAGGGAACGTCCCCTGAAGTGAAATCCCTCTCCTCCATATGCATTGCGGAGGAGAGGGATTTCCCTTCAGGGATCGTTCCCTATTAACAGCAGCGGAGGAATATCAACGCTGGCCCCGGTAAATAGGGAAGCAACGGCAAGGAGGCGGCACCGGAGCTCCAGCGGCTCCAGCTCTGGTAGTACCTAACGCCCCCTATCAGGTCTGTCCGGCAACCCAGATTGAACTACCGTCTAGGCTGTATCTGGCCTAAAGGCTGGAGTTTGCCGACCCCTGCACTAAGGCATGCTTATTGAGCAAAAGCTAAATGTGGGTAAGCTTTAAGTCTGGAATCAGGCAAGTTAGGTATTTTTAAACAAAGTAAAACTAATAAGAAAGGGCGTGCATAGTAAACAAAGTAAAACTAATAAGAAAGGGCCTGCATAGCGCAGGATTTTCTGACTGATAGAACTGCAGGAACAGCTGGTGTGTGTACATGCAATGTCCCTTCTGTAAGAAAAAAAACTTACCTGCTGTTTGCAATTCTTTATCTACACTCACCTTTTCTGCCTTTGTCACTTGTGGCACATCTCCCACATATACAATTAGGTTTTCATTTATTCCCAGAAGCCAGCTATCACAGAATTGTATACTGAACTGCGGCTGAGCAGTGTACATTAAAGAAAAGATTGCAATCAGGCAGAAAGTTTGTTTTGTTAAAAGGATATTGCCAACCCTTCCTGCAATAAAGAACTTACCTGCTCAGTTTACTACGTCAGTTTAGTTCCAGTTTAATCAAACAAATCTAACAAAATCCTTACTTACCTTCCTTACTAATTAAAAAATGTTCTTGACTCACCAACAGCTGCTCTAGCTGAGATCTCCGAGATGGTTGCACAGCTCCATGGAGCAATGATAAAGATGGAAAATTACCAGAAATTGCAGGAGCTCAGGAAAGATCTGACAGGCATTGACAATTTAGTGATACCTGGCAGGGTAAGTGTTCGATGAATCCTGCGCGTTTTGTATTCTTTGCATTTTCCTAGTGATATAACTGTGGTAAGATGAAAGAAAACACAATTGTGACAAGTCTCCCTATAATTAAAACTGGTAATACTGTATTAACCCCCCTAGCTTTCTAATTGTCTCTCATATTTCCATGCAAAAAGCGTTACATTTTTTCTGCATGGAAATTTATTTTACATTGTAGACTATCATTTTTATGCATAACTCACCGAAATATGTTCAACATTTAATAAATTTAATAATAAATTTTAAATAAAAAAAAACACAGAAATCTGTTAAAAAAAAAAAATAGTTAAACCTGTAATATAACTGTACAGTAGCATGTATATATAATATAATAATAATTATATATATAATATATGAAGTTTTCTTTGTATTGGACTCAATACAGCTTTTTTGTGTTGAATCTAATACAAAATTATTTGAATTTCCCGGCGATCCTCCCGCACACACCAACGCATGCACCGACGTCACTGGTAAACCCCGGAGATCGTCTCTGCAGTTCGCGGCTGGAGATCGGAGGAAGAGAAAGACATGTCCCCAGGACCCGCGGGGACCAGTTATTTATTTATTTATTTATTTATTTTAAGTTTTAAACGACCCCAAGTGTGACTCGGGATTACTGCTTTTTGCAGGTAAAGTCCACCCCGAGTCACACTCCGGATTACCGCTAGGGGGATTATACCAATTCTAATAACTGTTAATTAATACTTGCTTGTTCAGTAATAAAAAGAAGGACCTCCTGCTTTCTTTAAAAAACAACCAAGTCATTACAAATGAACATTCTAGGCAGGAACACAGAGCAGACAAGCAAAAACCACTGCCTTGTTGTGAACATAGTTGAGGCTTTATTAAACTTCCCATTCTGCAATTGTTTGTAGTGTACTTCTTCCACATGAAAGCTATTTTATTAAAAATGTTACATTCGCCCATCACCTATTTAATTTTTTCTTTTTTAAGTAATTCAAATATTTTTCAGTGAACAAAATCACTGCAAATTGTTTTTTAGCTGTACCCCGTTGGGGTGTCTGTGTCTGTATCAGTGACATTGGTTTATCTCTGTGTCATTTTCAAAAATATTTTTTTCCCACAGGAGTTTATTAGACTTGGAAGTTTAAGCAAGTTATCTGGAAAGGGCTTACAGCAAAGGATGTTTTTCTTGGTAAGTTCATAATTTGTATGCAAATTAATACACGCAGGGCAATACCTACTTAAAGCAAATCTGTTGGAAGCAAAGTGTGGGGACTGCCACTTCTGATCTTATAGTTGGTTCTTTTGCCATCTTTGGGCCAAACTTTCAGCCAGGAAAGTCCAAGTAAATAACCTAATACTTTCAGAAATAAGTCAGCAGTAGAAGAATACTCTCTCATGACTGGTTTCCTTTAAAAGCATTGATTAGTTATGCTATAAATACTTTTGATTTTTTTATTTTTTTTTTTTTCGTTCGTTCTTTTTTTTTATACAGAATTGTGTTGCTATGGTAAAGCAAACTGACAGAATTCCATGTGTTTTTTTTATGTTTTCTTGCAGTTTAATGATGTATTGGTGTACACCAGCAGAGGGCTAACATCATCCAATCAATTCAAGGTTCATGGGCAGTTGCCACTGTTTAACATGACGGTAAATTTCTCTTTCAGCTTCACTTCTTGTACATCCATACACAGTACAATAACACTTAATAACTTTTGTATTTGTGGCTGCAAAAGTTTAGTATTTTTTTGTGAAGTCATTCATTATTCTGATAATTATTGAACTTTAGTTGCATTATTTGACTGATGACAATGTTGCATGCATGTTGTATGCATGGTAATACAAGCCTTATGTATGTTAGATGTGTGAGTGCCCATAAGGAAGACTGTATTATGGTGGTCAGTATGTAATCTCTGTATAGTAAAGGCAAGTCCTGCCTAAAAAATGGAAGAGGGATTATAATTAATATATATATATATATATATATATATATATATATATATATATATATATATATAATTTTTCATATATTTTTTTTTATTTATTTTTTTTTAGGTAGAAGAAAGTGATGAGGAGTGGGGAGTATCCCACTGTTTGACCCTAAAAAGTCAAAATCAAGCTATAGTTGTTGCAGCAAGGTATGCAATATGCTTGTACAAAATTAAAATGTTCGGAAATATTTCTAGGTAACACCATGCACATCCTATTTTTTATAATGTCACCATTCAAAAATTGTAAGATTGTATACCAAATACTCAAGTAAAATATGTTAATTTAACAAATTGTTTGTTATTATGACTGAATACGTTTTACTTTGACATTTGTTTGTCAAATGCTAGTCAGTTTTTAAGTTCATTATTGCTGCAGAATAAATTGCCACCATCCTAACTGCAATGTAGGAGCTGTGTGCAGGAGATGAGATAATTCTTTGGCTGGAGGCTTTGTTTAACATTTAGATTATTGTGTTGTGGTGAATTACAGTGTTCCTGGGTGTTTCTTTTCAGTTCCCGATCTGAAATGGAAAAATGGAGTGAAGATATACAGATGGCTATTGATCTGGCAGAAAAGAGCAGTGGTCCTGTGCCTGAGCTGTTAGCTGGCAGCCCCCCTGATGGTAGTAAGTAAACAGACCAGTCATGAAATAATATTTCTGACACTGAGGCTTTTTGTGTTATTTGGGAAATTTATATGTAAAAATATTTTTGGGCCCCATATTTGTTAATACATCTTAGTCAATTTGCACAATAGACCTGATTTATTAAAGCTCTCCAAGGTTGGAGAGGTCACTCTTTCAACAGTGAAGCTGGGTGATTCAGCAAACCTGAAATGGATCTTGTCCAGCATTGAAAACATTTGCTAACAAATAGCAAATGACTTTTAAGAAATCCATTCCAGGTTTGCTGGATCACCCAGCACCTGTATACTGGGGTATTTGAATTGTATAGATTAAGCTGTTGTATTGATATAGGAACTTCCTCAAATTTCCATATTACTGGAAGTATTATGTCATCAACACTCACTTTGCATTCACGTCAGCATGTGCACATTCTCATTTCTTAGCATTGTATTTACATTTGTAGTAAGAGTGACGCTAATCCCTTGTTCTCTTATCTGTATTGTCAGGTTCAGGTGTGATAACTTACAATGTCCTTCAGAGATATGCTGAGGACACACATCAAACTACTACCTTTAGAAATGTGTTTTCTTTTCATCCTTTTTTTATTATATATAATATTGGTCATTTAATTGCCAGCTTTATTTTTCTATAGTCTAAAACTTCAGATAATTATTTAGTTACTGTAAAGTCTTATTATATTTTACTGTTCATATTTTGCTAGAATCATCAGAGGAAGGTCCTGTTGATCAGGAGTCTGAGGATGATTTGAGCTCTTCTCGCACATCCCTGGAACGACAATCGCCTCACCGTGGAAACACTACTGTTCATGTCTGTTGGCATCGAAACACAAGCGTTTCCATGATTGACTTTAGCTTCGCTGTGGAGGTACGGTGCATCAAAATTCATCATGCATAGCTCCCCCTATCTTGTATATAATTCTGTAGAAGATTACAAGCCTAAGAGATTAGATAGTTTGTAAAATTTTCTGCTATTTTATATCCATGATGTCTGTATTAAAATATAATTATGTCAAGTGAATGTACAGTGATTTCGAGAAACAGATCTCAAGTAGCTTCTCACTTTGTTGTTCAGTTTATTAAAAAAAAAAAAAAAAAAAGTTTACAAATGATTGTGAATATTATTCCCTTTGGCCTCTCTACCTTCATATCTGCAATTTGTCAATGAGCTCCTACAATATGAGCCTGCTTTTGTGTTTGTCTCCTGGTATAATAGTAGAATAAATAATTAAAGCAGGCAATGCCCTTAAGGCCTTACGGCCAGTCTGGACAGGTTTTGGCCTTGTGTCAATCATTTTAGGACATTTTAAAGGATCGTTCAGAATTCTTTGACCGTGCATTTTACACCATAACCTGCTTTAGGCTTTTTTCCTCCATTTCCATGAATTTATATAAGAATGCAGAGCCCGTTAACACAGGCCATAAATAGGAATTACATTTATCATAATCCAGAAAATGTATTTAGTTGTATTGGAGGACCTGACCTGCCTTCAGTATGAGAGCTGTATATGTAATCTACTGTCTGGAATGTGTTGGTATTTTTAAATGAGAGAATCTTTGCTTGGTTTAAAAGCACTGTAAGCTAATTTGTTACAATCAAAATGGATATTTTACCCAAAATAGCTTTTCATATTTATATCCAAAATAAAGAAATGTCTGGTTACTTTGTGTGCATTTTTTTTAAACAAGCAGCAATATTTGTTTTTAATTCTTTCTATCTATATAAGAGATAGGATTACAAATGAAGAATCCCATACATGTACAAAATTAGCAATGCATACATGTTCCAGCAGATGGCAGCAGTTTCCTCCTGTAGAAAAGCTGGCCATGGATATCTGGCAAGATGAGGATTAGCATGTGTCAGATACATTTTTTTTTTATACCATAATGTGTTGCCTCAATGTTTGTAAATCAATGTGAGACAGCTGCCACAGATTTCAACCCACAATTTTTTTTCTAATGTTTTAGATAAGAAAAAATAAGCTGTGATCCCTTGGGACTTCGTTCCCTTGGGTCCACCCCAACCTGCTGATATCAGGTGCTCCAGAGCAGAAGTGGTTTCTTCATGTATAGCATACTGATCAATCCACAGAAGGGCTGGTATAAGCTTTGTAGTAGATGCTTTATGCATGTCTGTGAAGAATCTGTTTGCAAAATGAATAACAGAACACCTAGAAGCATTCCTTGTATTCCTGCAAGGAGCACATGGTGTTCTACTCCAGCATTCACTGTATAGTGTATGCACATGCAAGTAGTCGCTGAAATAAACATGGAGGGCGTTGTTGCTGTTATTTTTTTCAAAAATGATAGCTTCCTGGCTGTCATAATGATCCAGTGACATGGGTATTTTAGGTAACTGACTGGAAACCAGTATGCAAATCAGGATTTCTGACTTCACTGGCTCCATTCTTGTTTGTAGTAATAAGTATTGGCAATTGAGAGATATAAAAGCAGCTAGTATTTTTTTTTTACAATAAGATACCATGTTCTTATTAAAATACGTAGACTGCCACAAGCATGTGTTGTCTAAATATTCTGACTTGTTCTAAATGCTCTGTCAGTTATGTGACACATTTCCACTTTTGGTCTAAAACACAATGTACAATTTCTTATTGTGTTGTGAATGAGAAGAATTTGTACCCATTCAGATAACGTATAGGAAAAAATTGTGAAGTACAAATGTAGACATTTTGGAGTCTTTTTATCTTTGGTGGCAATACAGAGATTATGAATTCTTCTCTTTTCCTAAGTAACGTTATTTTAATATTCTTTTTGTCTGGCAGAATCAGTTGTCAGGAAATCTGCTTAGAAAGTTCAAGAACAGCAACGGATGGCAAAAACTCTGGGTGGTATTCACCAATTTCTGCCTGTTTTTCTACAAATCACATCAGGTAAATGTGGAGCATATTGTGGGAATACCTGACACCAGGGTGATCTGATTATGTTTAAAAGAAGCAACAAGTAAATTTGAGTTCTGTTAATGGGAGATCGTGGGGTGCTAATCTATATAAATACAATGTGTTTATGAAAATTTTAATAGACCCTTCTTCTTGTGCCCTTCTTTCCTGGGAACAAGCACGCCTTCATTTCTGGCAGCAAAAACATTCCTTGTGTGTGTAATGATTAAATTTTGTTTTTAACGCATGCATCTTTTTTACGTATAATTGTTTTTATGACTTTGCCAAGAATTTATAGGGTAATGAATGTCTCTTTTAATGTGCAATGTTTACATTTCCAGGATAATCATCCATTAGCCAGTCTCCCATTACTTGGCTATTCACTCACCATTCCCTCTGAATCAGAGAACATTCATAAGGATTATGTCTTTAAACTGCATTTCAAGTCTCATGTCTATTACTTCAGAGCTGAAAACGAATACACCTTTGAAAGGTAAATAGAAAAGTTATTGCATTCATTCTGCAGCCCAGACACAGGCTTATATTGTGTAGCAAGCAGTCTCTTACATTTAAAGAAACATCTATTACCTGATATTTTTACCCATATAACATAGTATATCTTCAATCATGTGCTTTGGATCCATGGTAACAAATGCAGTTGTGATAAAATATCAAACACTACCTTACAATCCTAAAGTATCAATCGGACTTGATAAATATAGTGATCTCTAAATACTGCAATCCTGCTGAAAAGCGGTGATCTTTTCAGATAATAAACAAGATCAATGGATTAGTGGTGTTTGTGTATAAGTAACGCCATTTCACAATTTGGCTGATAGCTTAGGATATGTGCACTGACTTCTATGTGGGCTCAGAAGAATAAATAGATAAGTAGTACATTAGAAGGGAGCTGATATTGTGGTCTTTTCTGAAAATGCTAACTGCCTGGCTGTTCTGTCTTGTGCTAAGAAGAAGCAATCGGTATTCAAAACATTTTTCATGTCTTTGTACTTTTTCTGATACTGTGTGATAAAGATGTTTTCTCTTGTGATTTATAGCTCCAGAAAAAATCATATAGGGATTATGGTTAGAAAAAAGGATCTCTTCTGTGTAACTGTATTAGGTGAACAATTTACATTACAAAGTAATAATGTTTTTACCTTTATGTTTGTTCATGCCACCATGGTGTAGTCTGGAGGTAAAGAAACAGAGTAAATTTGGCGTTAGGAGAGGGTCCTTTATCGCTGCTTTTAAAGCAGTCCATCAGAACATGAGAGCATGTAGAACATTTGTGAGGGTTGTATGTTGCAAAATTCCTCTGAAACCCAACTTTCTTGTGTTTTCTTCATCTGTCAGGTGGATGGAAGTGATTCGAAGTGCCACGGACTCCATCAGTCGTTCTCGCCTCTTAAGCCACAAGGAGTCCCATTTGTACTGAAGTGAGAACATTCTCCTCCTCCAGAATCCCTCTGCCTTTTGCTAGGAATTTGATACCAGCCCTTATGGAGTTTTGTAAGGCCTGCCAGCTGCTCCATACAGGACAAGTGACTGCCTCTCAGTGACTTTTTCAGCTTTGTTGTGACAGATACATTTTTAAACTTTTTTAAGTCCATGAATCTTTTCCTACTCTGAATTAACCCATTGCTGATTGCAGGTAGTTGGTCTCATCCTGTACAATACGTTTTGACAATTTGTTCAAATAATGTGTGCCAACATTAAAAAACCTGTTGTCTCTAGTATAGTGACAAACCATTAATCTTGTATTCATGTTCCTGGTTTCTAAATGTACTTTTAAATTCAAACGTGTGTGTATTCACATGCAAAGAAAGGTCAATGGTTTTTCTTTGTTTTCTTTTTTTAAATTATAAAGCTTTCTTCAATGCAATATTCATGCAGTATAGCTGTTTTTTCCATAATGGTTTACATACATTCAAAGCACTTTAATCACCTCAGTTGTGAAAGCCAAGTAGCAGAAACATTCGTAGAAAGTTCTAGAGCGTAGAAATAGAAGACTTTGCATTAGACCATGTTTCATGTGCTCTTGTCATTTTTTTTTTTTACACATTTTATGTTCATTTTTGCTTTACAACCATTGCTGTATAATGATTGTATAATGATTAGACTATTTTCTGTCATGAAGAAGCATTGCAGTAAACTTTTTATCCAAAAACATTATTGTGCTTGCCTACTCCTATTAAGACTTTTTTTTTTAATTTACTTTTTAAAGGAAAATGTGTAGCTGGTGCACGTTTGCAGTTTTCTATATCATAATGCACTAAAACTGCAATCCAATAGTATTAGCAAAGTGTGGGGAATCTGAATATTGGACAAAACACACAAATGTATTACCTTGGGTTGTGATGATATATTGTTGTATAAAGATAGGAATATTATGGGACTGACCACTCCATCCACTGACACACGGAACTAGTGCACAACTTTGTCCATCACACACAACCTTCCAAGTCCAAGGTTTTCCAAAGAAAATCCTGGCTTGTTTGTGGCCCTAAACATTTTTTTTGGACTCTCTGTAAACCACACCTTAATAAATGTACTCCTGTCAGTTAGAATCCCTGCACCCATTTTGTATTTCTCTAACTTTTGGGGGCTGGAGTTGAACAGCCCTGAGCAAAACTTCTAGGCTTTGTACACATGTGCAATAATTATTGCTGGAAATGAACGATTAACAACCAATAGTCCAACAATAATCGTCATCAAAAAAGTGATCAATAATCGTCATCAAAAAAGTGAACGACAGGCCAACAACGACGATGAAACAGGAATGCCACTGGAAACGAATAACCGTCCCGGCAGATCTGATTAGGCGACGATCGTTAGTGTGTATAGTCGTTTCGTGATCGGGGATGGTTCTGCGGTACACATCACTTCCTGCATTGTTCAACGATTGTATCTAGTGTTTGTACATTATTGGTGGATATTTAAACGATCGTCTCGTTACAGCATGTACGGAATCGTGCACTATACAATCGTTCAAAATATTTGTTGATCTGTCCTTAGTCGTTCATTCTCTAACAATAATTATTGAACGCGTGTACGTTGCCTTAGCTCCCAACTTCCCTGTCTAGTACTAGTTTCTAAAGCTACGTACACACTTCCAATTATTATCGTTGGAAAACGAACGA
>NC_092858.1:60386075-60406316 GCF_032062135.1 Pyxicephalus adspersus
CTGGTCGTTCGTTTCCAACGACTTTCCTCGTTCGTCGGCGTCGTTGGTTACTTTTTTTACGAACGATTTTTGCCCAATCGATCGTTCGTTTTGAACGATAAAAATTGGAAGTGTGTACGCACCTTAACTCTTCTTTTATTAACTGTTCATGTGCTGTCCCGGCAAAAGTAGATTACAGGTTGGTACAATTCAGCTGGCTGCCACTAGATGGCGCCATGAACATCATAAAGTGTAATTGCAGTTCCCTGAATGGCCACTGTGTTTCTGCTAATGATCAGTGATAGAAGAGAGTAAAAAATATCCAGTAGAGACCCCCAAGGAGGACATCTAAATTGCTGTGGATATATAAATAAACCAACTTTAGAAATCAATAATTGTAAGATATTGCAATAACTTACATTAACTAAAAATATATAGTGTGTATGTCATCTCAAAAGTTATTTTGAAACATTTTCAATTAATAGGTTACTAAAGCTTGCCCAAGCAGCAAATCCAAAAAGGTTTCTATACTGTTACTCAGGTCTCTTTTCTGAATGAAAACCAATGCCCATGCCCCTCCCACTACTGGCCACAGCAAGGTTTACACACTGCTGCCTCTGCTTTTTGCCACCATCAAATGATGGGAGGTGTGCAGAAATTTCACCTTTAGGTATTTAATGTAAACAAAGCTCAGGTTTGGAATGGAGAATTGTTGGCAACTGCTAGCAAATGTATACCATAGCTTTACCAGTGATCATGACTAAATAAAATGCAAGAAATGACAAAGCGATTTTAAAATTAGGAATATTATTTAATTGCCAAAATTTTACAACTTCAGTGCTCAAAATACATTTGCTATATTTTCTATCCAAGTAGCTTTATACCTAGATAAGATCAAATTGAGAGAACACAATGGACAAAGAGATGTGCATATGATCTCTGCTTGTGAAGAGAATTAAACACAATAATACAAAAGGAGAAAACAGCAGCTTTCTATGGAAGTACACAGATATACCGGAGGGGGAAAAAAACATTTGCAGCCCTGACAGTAATTCCCAAACCTGCCTCCAAAACATTTTCAGTACACGTTGTCCACACTTTGACCCTGATTTATTAAAGCTCTCCAAGGCTGGAGAGGATACATTTTCATCAGTGAAGCTCATTGATCCAGCAAACGAATGGATTTTTTAAGTCATTTGCTATTTATTAGCAAATGTATTCAGTTCTAGATCTATTCCAGGTTTGGTGAAAGTGTATCTTCTCCAGCCTAAAGAAGCTTTAATAAATCAGGTCTATTGAGAGAAGAGTATGAAGGGTACACATCAATATTCTGTTCGATTCAACTCTATGGAGACTAGCTAGCCTGTGTAAATCTAAACCCTCATTTCTGTGTATTCGGGACCGGCGCATTAACATGGAACTATCACATATTTACCATATTTAAAAGAGTGGCTAGTGGCTAGAATCCAGAGCACCTGTGAGGAAAGGGTGTGCATGCCAAATCAGAATCAAGTTATCACCCTGCCAGCCACTCATTATACTGCAGCAGTGACCGGTACTGGTACCACTCACTGGCTCCTTCATTTATTCTCTATGTGGCTGCTGTGGGGAGAAGCTACATGTACTTATATGAAGAAAAAGTAAACATACTACAAGCCCAGTGCGAACTTACCCTTAAAGTGCTGGGAGTCTCTCAGTAGATGGTTGATAATATGATTAATTGCCTAACATTGCCTGCCATTTCATAAAAACTTTTTTTCTATATAAAAAATTTCAGCTATCATTATTCCTAAATCTCCCTGGTCTGAATATTAGGTGTTTTTAAATGTAAAAGCAGTACATAAAAATACTTAGTATTTTAAATTTACCGCCTCCCAGCCATACACTAGCACACAGATGCCTGGCCGGCATCTGCTTCCCCTGGCCTTGCATCCCCAACGTTCACGTGCCGGGGACGCAGATGGAAGAAAACGCCGGGTATTGCTGGAGTGCACCGTTTACCAGGTAAGCTTTTTAAACTCCCCGGCAATTCCATCCCAAGTGTGGCCCGCGGTTACCGCTTTTGATAAGGATAATTCACCCTGAGCCACTCAGGATTACCGCTAGGGAGGTTAAACTGCTTTAGACATGGATGATGGTTGGCTGTGCAGGCATAATCTGGGCAAAAGATCAAAGTAGAGAGATCTGTTTAATAATTTGTACAAGAAATATATGGTAAAGGGTTCTACATTCCAGGAACAGGTTTGGGAAATACTGAGTTAGGAATGACAAATAGCCATGTTCTCCCCAGGCCCCTTTGAGCCGGGTACACCACTCACATTTTTCAGTATCCGCCTGGCTTTTTTTTGGTGTTTACTAAAGGATGAGTTACAGTACATGGGCCATCACTCACCTACTGCTTCTTCCCACCCTGCTTAAAAAAATTCTGGGGAGAAAATGGATATAGGTTTCTCTAAAGGCAGTGCAAAGTACAGTAACCAACAGCAACCAGTATAGAATGCAGCCAGTTATTGTACATTGCTGTGACTATTTGAAAAAAAGAACTCATGTGGTATCTTTAAACACAGACAAAAATAAAGTTTAACAGTTTTTATCTTCTGCATCCCAGCAGCTAAATATTTGGGGCCCGTGACACCACCATCCCCTCTGATCAGGCCAATAGTATTAGCTCAGCACATGCTAATAAGCCAATAAACTTACAAAAAGTACCCTTGTCTGTCTCAGCACAACTAAATTAGGTAGAGTTGTTCTATATAACATATGTGAAGCATATTCCTAATGGATTTGAGGTGCAATTATAATCAAGGCCAAACTAAGCATTTCACTTCATTTATACAGTGCAGAAACATTTCATGTCAACAGCTCAAAAGCACTCTACCTGGTAATTAATTTCTGTTTAAATTATACATCCAAGTGCTACATAAAGGTCCGGTAATTTTAAGAGTAATTCATAATCTATTTGGATTAGGTTCTTTTATGCCTCAGTAAGAGGCAGCCTAATATATCCAAAGATAGGATGCAACAGGTACACTTTAATTGTACTGAATATTCAGTCAATAGGACCACTGGTATGAGATTAAACTCCTATTTATTGCATATATATCTTTATAGAACACTAATTAGAAGTCTTCCACTGCTGTAAATTGTTGTCTCACCTTTTCTCAGCTGCCACTTCTAAGCATGATCTCCTGATTTCTGGGTAGGCGATGGGCTGCCACATATTCTTGTATGAAGAAAGGTAGAAAGCATGTCCTTCCAGTGGTTCTTGAGGTGGCCAATGACAAATAGAACCTGACTGGTAGTAATAAATGTTTAATAGACACCTTGTGTATATGAACCCCATTCCTCTTTACACAAACCAAGGCTGCCATTCTTAAGTCAGCAATGTTTGTTTGCGATTGTATTCTCCTTAACAAGAGTTCCGAATACAATCATGTTGCATTGATAGATGGAAAGACGATCCATCCTAACAGTACCCCACTTCACATTTTTATATTATAGATACAAAGTTACAGAAATCTATTCTAAATACCAATAATTGATTTTACATTGTAAAATATGTCAATTTAGCTTCATGTATTGTTTTTCTCCAAAAGTAAAAGATCAGAAGTAGAAAATAAATTCATCCTCCAAACAATTTAAAATGTACAATAATAAAAAGGGTAAAACTTCAGTCTGGCCTTTTAAATACTTCATCCAATATCATTATGTACAGAGACATTCACCTGTTTGCTCGCAGGGGATGCCTTGGGCAAGTTGAAAGATATTCACTAAAAAAAAATGGTGCTATATACAATTCTGTACACAAGATCCAGTGCAGCTTTTTTCCCTCCCAGAGGAACTGCCTGCTTAGAACAAAATACCTGAGGATTCACAATATCTTCTTCTGCCGTATCACAGTACTGCTTGTACAATTGTGTCTGCATTTAATTATAAAAACATTAAAATCATAAAACTATAACTTTCCATTAGATGTGTTCAGCCAAACTCAAGAGTCATTATCAATTTAATTAAAGCTTTGTCCTCATTCTGCGGCTTCACTTGAAGAGAAAGAAAAGGTAAGGTCCAGCTGGAAGAATGAAAACTTCAATGTGGTGATGAATCTGCTCCATTCATGGAGTATCTGAAATGAGATACAGAAGAGTTTCTACACATCTTATTGTGAAACTATTAGAGGTAAACCTAATACAATATATAACAGACATACAACCTATATCTTCTTCATTCTCTATGTCTATGCTGAATGGATCTCTGAACATTAGATAGCAATATACATTTTTCCTCTCTAAGCAGATTACAAATGAGCTGATCACCTAAACCAAGTATCCAGATTATTATGTTGTCTGTCTCTGCCCATTTTACCCTCTTTGGAAGTTAGTGTTCGCCCACTTTCATCAATACCAGCAATGCTTTTCTTCTTCTATGTGTTTGTGGTCAGCTCTGTTATTCTGTCATGTCATACTTCTGTAAAGTCAGCTATGTACCAAATCCTCTACCAATCCCACAGGATTTCCCAGCTCTCCAGGAGGATGATGCATCATTTTTACCTCTGAAGCCGCATGAGAAGCTCTGCCACCATGGAGTCAGAGATGCCTGGACAGGCCTCTTCTGCTAAGTAAATAGCTCCATACAGTTCCTCTATGGACCCTACATTGCCACCGGATGCTTGACTCCTTTCTTTTAACTATCAGGAAAAAAATTAACATTATATTCACTCACACCATCACATTGCTATATGGTAAAATGTTTGAAGACTATACATCATTAGAAAAAATATATATGTACAGAACAGTCTAGAACAGATGCCCCCCCCCTCCTCCTCCTCCATACAGAGTCCTATTTTCATTATCCAGTGCAGGGGTTGGCAAACTCCGGTCTTTAGGCCAGATACGGCCTAGCCGGTAGTTCGTTCCGGCCTAACACACCCAGGTTGATGCAGCCTAATCCTGGCCAGCAACGCACGGCTCTGGAGCAACGGGTTGCCAGCGGATCGGCCAGGGGGCGTTAGAAACTACTGGAGCCGGAGAAGCTGCTGCCCCCTTGCAGCTGCTCCCCTATTTACCGTGGCCGACCTTGATACTTCCGCTGCCGCGGTAAATAGGGAAAGCTCCCTGAAGGTAAATCATTGCAGAGGAGAGGGATTTCACTTCAGGGGCGTTCCCTGGTGATGGGTGGAGCCATTAGGGCAGGGCAGGCCTAGTGTGCTCCCGCCCACCCTATAAATGGCCCAGTGGCCATAAAACTTTGCCGACTCCTGATCTAGAATGTGTACATAGCTTAAAAGTAAATCAGAATGTTAACTTATTATTCTAAACAACTGAAAGTGAATCCTATACATAAAATATTTAATATAGGAGGGCTCTTACACTGGGGGTTTACAGATCAGCCAATTTTAGACCTTATCTGAAAATAAGATACACCACGTTTGGGTATCCAACTATGAAAAAAATCAAATTGTACATATACATTTTTATAACTGACAGGACAGCAAACGGTTTAGATAACATAAGTAGATTTGACTAAAACCTTAACAGATCAGGAAGGTAAAGCTACGTACACACTTCCAATTATTATCGTTGGAAAACGAACGACGAACGTTCCTGCACGATATCTACGAACGATCGTATAGCACCAATCCTGCACATAGAGATAACGACACGATCGTTCGTAGATATTGTACACACAATAGATACGATCGTTTGAGCGATAGAGGAACTATGTGCACGACAGGAAAGTGAACGAACGTTCGTTCATTAAGCATGCTCAGACCATGGACGATCAACGAACGATCGTACACACGAACGATGTTCAACGATTGTCGTCCAATCCGATCCGCCGGTCCGGTCGTTCGTTTCCAACGACTTTCCTCGTTCGTCGGCGTCGTTGGTTACTTTTTTTACGAACGATTTTTGCCCAATCGATCGTTCGTCGTTCGTTTTGAACGATAAAAATTGGAAGTGTGTACGCACCTTAACTCCCAGCAAGATAATCACTGCATGTATGGCAGGGCTTACTAGCAACTACTCCTACACCAGATAAACATCATATTAGGACTTAACAGCTCTGTGAGGCCACAAGCTAGCAGAATGTATGTACAGGCAGAGTTGTGTGATGGGATCTTCTAGTTCAATACGCATGAAAACAAGAAATTAAATCATTAGCTAAAAATGTCCACAATATTAAAAAAGCAGCGATCACATTACGTACCTCATTAAATAAAGGTGTCATAATTGTAGACAAACACTGGGATTGTGGCCTTTTCTGAATATCTTTTACCTTCACCAAAACAAAAGAACAATTAATACCGATTTGTAGCAGTCCGTAAACATTGCTTTTTAATGTAATATTTCTGTCTTGCTGATACTGCTAATGCAATGGCATTCTCTGTTACAGGTGAACAAATATAAAATCACTGATTGTCATGAAATCAGTCTGTAGGAGAGGTTGTGGAGTTGTACAACCCATATAGGCCAGGAATGCTGTAGATATAAGCACCATAGCAGCAGTCGTTTTTGTCAAGGTGTGATTTAGCCTATTACATTGTGCATTATTTCAAATTACAAATAAATAGATGACATTGTAGAGGACACCGCAACCTGAAGATGTGTCCCATCTATGGAGTTTTTCCAGTGAAGCCTCCAGTCTGTATATAATAAATATATCACCAATATCAGAGATCACAAGACTAATTGGTTACAGAAACTCTCAGTCCAAGCTGTCCCTGAGCAGGGGTGCTAAATGACAGAGGTAACAGGTCTGTTAGCATATCCTCATCATGATGGGGAACCTCAATATACAGATATTGTGAAAATGAAGGTCTTGTGTACACATTTTATAATCAGAACAACCATTACATATATGGGTGGCTAAAAACAGACGTTATTTTTTATTTGTATTAAATCACCTCATTTTTTTCCTGGTTTTCAAGTTGTGTGGCTTCTTCTTCCATTTTCTTCAGGTCTGGTTCTTGTATTGTAAAAAACCATTTCTTCACACTTTCAGGTTCTCTTGATTGCTCACCATCACTTTCCCTTTGTACAAAAAATAAAAATAAAAAAGACAGTAAGCCACCAACGAATGACAAAAGTATATTTCTGCTTTCATAAATCTGGTGTGGGCAGTTCTTCTTTCCTATCTACCATTAAAGCACATTGGCTTACATCAGTGGTCCCCAATCTTTGGAGCTCGCAGACCACTAAATGCATGGACTCGGGGAGCCTTGTGTCTCTTAAAAGGGGAGGAAAAATCCCCCAGAGTAATGTCATGATGCCAGAACCTGCCCACTCTCCCATCGCAGGTCTAAACCTGTCCAGACACACAACCCGCCCACCTCCCTGAGCCTGCTATGCATACTGGAGAAGTAATATAGGCCCCGTTATATATTCACTTAATGAGACATATTATTAATTGGTTTGTGGCCACCAATGTTTCATTCTGGGGTACAGACTTACCCAGAGTCAGAGTCAGAACTTTCATTACCCTGCTCCAACTTCCAACGCTTATACCTATCAATCAAGTCTGTTAGGTAAGATGTTTTCTTGGCATTCCGCACAATATATTTGTGTTTCAGAAGTTCCCTTGCCGTTGGTCTCTACAATGAAAAGATGTTACATATGTTAATGCAATCTCTGCCAATGAAAATGTACAGGATTCTTTGACCTCTCCTCTCCTCTGCATGCATCTAGGGAAATAGGATGCATTTAAAACAAGATACCTATAGGCATCTACACAAGCCTCTGGAGTTTACTTTCACTTCCTGTCCCTGAGAAAAAGTCAAACCTGTTAGGTTGGAAACACAAGAGGAAAAAACTAAAGCTTTATCAATAATTCTTGTTTAAGTGACAACCAAAACTTTTTGAAGTCCACAAGAGAAGTGAGATAAATGCTCCTGAACAGGGTTGCAGAACAAAACAAGTTTTACATGAGGTGCTAAACCTTTCCTACACATCAAAATTGAAGATGTAGTAGTTGTACTTTATTTAGTTTAACACAGACTGCCCCAGGAGTCCAGCAGGACTATAGTTCCAGGCTACAATACAGGATATATTAGCAAGAGGTTCAGTTAGGTGACCCCTCAAAAAACACAACAGAAAGATAAATTACACCTCTGTGCTTAGAACACTGTTCATTGTTTATTTGTGAGAAATCTAGATGATGATTTCTAGATGTGTTTACAAGGAGTGAGGTGATTAACGTTTCACTCCATGTACAAAAAGTGGCATAACGTGCATTTTACATGTGTTATCCAGCTGATGGGCGTTTCTGAAACTCTTCATTTTAGTGGATCTAGATCCACTGAATAAACCTTGTACACATATGAACCTGGTAATGTAAAAGATATCACTTTTTAGTAATGTTATTATACTTTAATAGCTGTAAGTGCATCAGGCATGCGTTTATCCTCACCCCTGAGCTCTTCACTTTTTGAGCCTTGCCAATGGAACTCAATACAATTTTTGCAAACATTTCAGTGGGGTTCTTTGCTGTAAGCTTGCCATTACCCCATTACCTTCTTTGGCTGACATGTCTTTATGGTGGACCTTGCTATCCACTGCAACACAAACCAACTATAGGAATGATCAGTGGGCAATAGGTAGAGAACCCAGATGGGATATTTTAGATACAAAATCTGTGCTGATGCATATATTGAAGAACTTGGAGCCTGTAGACAATATTTGGTCCTGTTAGTACAGATTTTGCAAGCAAGCATAATCCATCATTGTTCCCTTGTATTTAGAATGTTTAATTGGCTAAACAAATACTGGAAATTATCAGAGCTAAAATTAAAAAAAATAGTGGAAATACAAAAACATCCCATGTTGAATTTAGTTGTCCAAAAGTTATAGGTGGAGGCTGGTGGGACCAGTCAGCGTCTAGCTTTAGAAAAGGCTTGGATTATCAAACAGTGAGGTCTACCAGCCACAGTGCCCAATTATTGTATTTTCTTGCCTGCATGTACATGTTCAAGTTCATAAAATCCTGAGGAACTCCAGCATAGATATCCCACCAACAGAAATAGAAGAGACTGGTACTTCACTACATGAACTAAAGGTTGAAACATCAAATGTCGAACAACGATTGGATTTGCAGCACGGTGGCTCAGTGGTTAGCTTTGGTGCCTTTGCAGCGCTAGGTTCCCAGGTTCGAATCTCAGCCAGGACACTATCTACATGGAGTTTGCAGGTTCTCCCCGTGTCTGCGTGGGTTTCCTCTGGGTACTCTGGTTTCCTCCCACATCCCAAAAACATGCAGTTATGTTAATTGGCTACACCCCAATATTGACAGACTGTATTAAAAAGACATATGACTGAGGTAATAATATTAAATTGTGAGCCACTTTGAGGGACAGCTAGTGACATGACTACGGACTTTGTACAGCACTGCGTAATATAATGGTGCTATACAAATACTGTGTAGTAATAATTTATGCTTTTAAATGAATTGCTATTAGGGCCCAGTCTTCAAATTATCCAGAATTATCATCATCAGGAGTCAGTTTATTTATTCAGTTGTCACACGCTATGTCTATGGTTGGAAGAACTGTCGCATGATTTTGGATCAGCATAGAAGGCCACATGCTGGTTGCTAAAACCACTACGGGGAACACATGATAATTTTAAAAAGCAGTGTAAATATTTAAAAAAAAACTGTTCTCCCAGCATTTATTTACAGAACCAATGCAGTAATAGGACCACTAAGTACTATAGCAAGCTGAATTGACAATATGTTGACAGTGTTTGCCAGTCTGTGATAATTACATTCCACAAATATATGGTACAATTGTTAGACTTACAAAGCTCGGCTCTTTATTCAAACAGGCTTCCACAAATTCCTTCAGGAGTTTACTGTAGTTTCCGTCCAATGTTGGTGGGTTGTTTTTGGGAATGTGGAACAACACTTTCATTGGATGCATTTCAGAAAGAGGTGGCTCTCCTTTAGCCAATTCAATTGCTGTAATGCCCAGTGACCAAATATCAGCCTGTAACACAAAACATATTCTAGTAGGTGGAGACAAAGAAGGTTTCCATACTGAGACAGAAGTATTATTGCCCACCAATTCGCACATACACCTGCATAATGTAGGGCTTCAGAGAAGATGATCATTAAGAAAGCCATTTCATTATTCAGTCTCAGTGACAATGGTCACCTGGACAAAAGAAAGGATCTTCAGGAATAACTGAGCTCACTGCCCATTTGTTGTGCCCAAGGCTGTGGAGCTATCTGGAAATATGTAGGGGATTCTGAGCAATAGTATCTGCACCCACTACACTGTGACTTCCATGAAATTGTGCTCCTATTTTACTACGGTTTAAAGAAAGATAAGATGTTTGTTGTAGCAGTGGTGAGAGAAGCACACATCTGTGCATCGGCACAATGCTAGTAAGACAAGTGCACATTACTGTGGAAGGAAGAATAGACACGTTTATCAATGCATTGATGGCAAAAGAAGTGTGTTTGTGGGCAGCGATGGCAAGTAATAAAGTGTGTGTCACTGTCGTAGTAGTAAAAGGAGATGTGCACATCTGTCCAGAGGTGACAAGAATGGAAGAGCATATTGCTTCAGCTGTGTCTAAAGAAGGGCATGTCTGTTCGATCACGGTGAAAGAAGATGTGTGAGATGGCGAATGGGTTATTTGAGGGAAATAAACAATGGCTGGCTGTATGCATACTGACACTAGATTCAGCAAAAAGTCATATTCCAGTGACAAAATGTAATGTAGCTTCTACTACCCAACACTAGTTGAAAGGTTCATGTTAAATGTAGGATATTAACAGAATGACTTATTTATCAAGTTGTTGGGCTTTTGCATTTTTTACTGCTTTGATAGTTGTTATTGTGTTAAACAGCCAAGACAACACAGAACAGTAATCTAGAGACCCAGAAATGAGATCAGATTCCAATTAGCATTTAGAGAAAGCACGGGCCAATGAGGCCGCAAACACCATGTGAGCATTTGTGTGTATTGCTCTCTTTTTGTAATGAAGCACACACATAAATACTGTGTGCTGGATAAAAAGGAATGAAAAGGTTAAAAGACCGCGATTTCCAACTTCCAAAAGAATTTTGTGTTGGACTTTTGGTAGAAAATGTGTTGACTGCTTTTGGCAGAGGTGTACTCAGTTAAGAAGCTGTTCTACAGGTTTGCCCATCATCAGTATTCATAAAGTCCTCACCATACAACACAAGCAGGTCAGCCTTTAAATAGAACACAGGCTAATTGTGTTCACACAGTGATTCATTATTCATAGCATGACTTTAAAGATCTTTAATTATTATCAGGCTAAAATCACAAGTATACAAATATCCCCTTTACTTGCCTTGGAATCATATGCTGATTGCTTTATCACCTCGGGTGCCATCCAGAAAGGGGTACCCACAAATGTATTTCTCTTAATCTGTGTATCTGTAAGCTGTCCAGCAACACCAAAGTCAGCAAGCTTAACATCGCCATTTTCAGACAATAACACGTTGGCCGCTGAAAAATAAAACACCATGTAATTAACGTAATTACCTATTACCTGAAACTATATATTGCTTATGTCAGAGCTATGTCTTTACCTTTGATGTCTCTGTGAATCTTCTTTTCCGAATGTAAATAGTCAAGTCCTTTTAGAATTTCCCTTAATATTGTGGCAATCTGTGTTTCATCTAGCTGACCAGGCTCCAGCTGACAAAGAATAGACAATAAAAAAAATATGAAAGCATGGAATACCAAAAGAGTAAAATACTTTTCTTACACCACAGCTTATGCATTTGTAATAATTAGAAAGGCATGAGTGTCTGTTATATGTAAACATGGCTGTATAAAAATGTGCGCATGTCTATTTACTCCACATTTCCAGTTTAGAATTTGACCATTTCTGAGAGTCAATAGAACCAGCTTTGCAAAGGTGTTCATGCACGTTTTATTCAGACTATATGATTAGTCAGATTCTTTATATTTACACACAACATACCTATTGAAAAATCAAACATCATTTGTCTTTTAGTCCAATCAAAAAGCAAACAATTGCAATAATGAACTTAAAACATGCACAAAAAAACTAGCACAGTGGTTTTTTTGATTTGGTAATTTAGTTGGGTAAATATTTAACACTGTATAGATATTTTTACATATATAGCCAGCAGTAGCTCTTGCTCCCTCCCAGCCCCCACACTTCTATGCTCACTTTGCTCACAGGAGCATGCACATTTACTCAAAAGCCTTCATTTGCCTCCTTGTATGGGAAGCAGCGCCAATATGGAAAGGCATTGCAATGACTTGATGGCATTGGCTTTATCAGAAGGCTGAGTATTGGCCATCTTAAAATGGAAACAAAGGAAGGGCACTCTATGAACCATGAAAGCATTGGCCGGTAAGAGCCTGTGGAAAAATTATTAATGAAGATTGTGTTGTGATAGCCAGCACAACTAAATCAGAGTTTTAGGAGTCAGTCATTAGGTCCCTGGAATGTGAGGGTCCTAAATATGGACAGTCCTTTTCAGACACATTAACACAACATTTAGTAATGTGTCAGACGGATGTAATACAAAAACACATCAGAAAATGTAACATCAACTTTCAGCAAGCTTCCCATCGAAAAGTCTACCACAACAAGTAGACACTGAATAATTGCATCTGCAAGTTTATTTATAGATCTGAAGCACATTTTTTTAGGATGTCATCTGATTAGTGAAATTAAATAATCAGCTACAGATGTCAGAAAGCAGCAGAATGAAAAATGAGGGGATGAAAAGAATACTTCTAAGAACTGAATTGAAAAAGGCTGTAATAAAAGCTGTAATAAACATGTCGTACTTACAAATAAAAAAAAAGTAACGTAAAATTATACACACCAGATCCAAAGCAGATCCTCCTCCAAGGTATTCCATTATAATCCATAATTTTGTGTCCTATAAAGATAATCCATATTAAACACAACTCCCCAATATGAATTATCACAGTCTGAAACCATAACAAACAATGCAGAGCGTTCTCTCAACTTATTATTGCACATGTAGTAATCCTGACTTTGTCATCGGTGTAAAATACATAATAAAATGTATTACTTCTCACTTGTGTGTTTTATTTGATTTATACACAGAGAAACAATGGGCGTCCTCTATGTTTTTAGGTCTGTCTGTGTTGCGTTTTATCCTCACTTCCTGTTCAGTGAAAATGTCACTAGAATAGAAGTTAGTAAAATCATAAAAAGGGTTTAACCAGAGTACACTCATCATGATCAGAGAAATTCAGATTGGGAGAAGGACAGTAGAAATGTCTGAACTATGTTCACATACACAGGTCATAGTTTTATATTCTACCTCCCATGTATTGTATTTGAACAGAGACATTTCTAGCTGCTTTTATGACAAGAATAAATCTAAAACAATCTTTTCTTCCCTATAAACAAGTCATCCACGGGAACCATCTGTGCATGAAATCAAACATGTATGTGGTAACCTAAAGGTATTTCAGAATCAACTCTTGAGAGTTGCCCAATAAAAAAAGCAGCCCATCGCGGTGGCCAAATATTATCTGATCATCAGAGAAATGTTTTGTTTTTTTAAATTTAATGTCTGACACTCCTTCCTATACCTATTAGCACCTATGCTGTATACCAAACATGTTTGGCTTTGCTGTAAGACTAAGTTTTGGTTAATGACCTCTAAGCCTCCAATGAGTTTAGTTTATATACACAAGTCCTGGACAGCTTATTCGGCTACATGACCAATCCCTGGCAATTTAAAGGACTTTTTTGCAGGTAATACATCATAGAACAAGATCCTTACTTTCTTTTAATGAGTTACAGTACAGAACTTCCTCAAACTTCTTTGGTCTTCATGGGAAAAATATTTGATTATGTATCATTTGTGGTATAAAGGGAAGACCCTCTATTGATGCAATTCTACCTTTTTGTTACAGGTTCCTTGGAGGGTGGGGGTAAGGGAATATACCATATCTCTAGGGATCCTTGGGTGTTAAAGTGTTCTTTTTTGTGCTCTCCTTCCCCTTTTCTAGCTTAATTATAGCTCACCTATCAATATCTTCAGGTGATGGGCCTGATCTATTAAAGCTCTCTAAGACTGGATAGGATAGACTATCATAGGTGAACCTGAGTGATCCATTAAACCTGGAATTGACTTCTTTAAAAATAATTTCCTATTAGCTGGCAAATGATTTAAATCCTGGACCAGATCCAATTCCAGGTTTGCCGAACACCTAGGTTCACCTTTGACAGTCTATCTTCTCCAGTCTTGGTCAGCTTTAATAAATCAGGACCATTGTGTTTACATATTTACAGTAATGTTTTATATGTTTAGCAGAATTTATATTACAGCAGTCTTTATACTAATGTGCATAGCTGAGACTACCTTTTGACCTTCACATAAACTTCAACACTTGAGTGCCGTACTCACAAGCTAAGGTTTATACGTTTTGTAATTTCTTCCTTTTTTGTTAACTAGTACATTTACATAAACAAAGCTTAGCAATAAAGGTACATATCTGTGTCATCAGGCAGCAGGTGAAATAATGGGTGCTCCTTGCATAGTTACAATTATATTATTTGCATGACTACATTCCTATCAAAAAGAAAAACGTAACTCCATGAGGAATCAGTTTCAGTGACAAAGTTTTTTGAGCAGTGGTTTGATTACATGAAATTCACCTTGAATACATTGGAATTACATCACATTTTTTAGACATCGTTACTCCATGGCACGATCCATGGTTTCTCTGATACAAAATAAGTTTTCACTGTAATGTAACGTATGCCTCCTGCCAATGACTACTGTAAGGCCAAAGGAGTTTATGGCAATGGCTACAATGTTCTCAAATAATAGTTTTTTTTTTTCAAGACCGCTTCATTTTATATATATTTATATTTCATTCCCTTTCCTTCCCTCCCTCTTTCTATCCCTAATTTTTGGACCGATACTGATTTGTAATTATTTTGTTTGTTGAGGACAGAAAAAACAAAAGAAAATAAAAATATTTTAAACCATAGTACATGACAGAAAATGAAAACGATAATAGTCTGGGGACAAGATACATTACAGTTCTGGGACTGAATCAGATTTGCTATATTCGGTGAAAAATTGTCCCATTTCACATAAATATGACATTTACAATTTTATATTTTTGTAATGTTTCTGTACTGTATGCTCAATCGTTTCTTAACTGTATGTAGTTTGATATGTCTATTTGTATTCATAAATAAACTTATAAAAAAAAACGTATTAGTGTTGTCTATAGAGTTATATAAATACAGATCTAAATCACCAGAAGTTTGTTTCCTTTATATGAATTATTTTATTAGCTACAGATTTTAAAGTACAGAAAAACTATGCAGCAACTCCCTGGAAATGACAGGTCTCAGGGATGACTCCACCAACGCCTCTACATTTTATAGTCACACCTTTATACTTTTATTTAATCACTGGCTTTGTACTGATGTCGTCCTTGTTGTCTTTTATATACCAGACAAAAAAGGACTGCCGATTTGTTATAAAAAACAAAACAAAACAAAAAAAAAACAACAAAATGTATACTTGCCACTGAGAAGACATATTCTTGATGTAGCTGTCTATCAATTACTGCACTGAATTTAGTTCACAAATATCTCTTATTTACAGTACAAAGGCATGTTTTTACAAAAACCAAGTCCAACTCCCGCCAAGCAGCTCCATACTTCCCTCCCCCAATGGCGCTGGACTAACATTTTGATCTGAGGCCCAGCTGGTAAATATTTAGTGTGGGGTTGCCTGTGTCTGAGCAGTAATTCTCCAAAAACCTGAATAGCATGTTGTTTCTGTCGTACAAATACTATAATATTCAAGTTTATAGGACATCAGTGTGCAGTGATTGCTACCATCAAAGCTTAAAGATGTGGGCACTTTCTTTGCAAAAGATTCCTTTATAAACTTGTGAAAGTGGAAGACAGTATGAGATGGATCTGGAATGGCAAGCATGGTCGAGATACATAGATACTCTGATCTGACCTCACAGAACCCTTCACTTTCCATGGAGATCAGCAAAGGCAGACAAAAGATCATGTGTATCCCCATATTGAAGAACATTATGTTATGTGCAGGGCATAACAGTAACTAGTGTATAACACCATATCAATTCCAGGAAAATAAATCATAAGCAGAAACAAATCTTTTGTAATCAAATCATTATTTCAATGATGTTTGCTCATAATGTCAAACAAAGAAGTTACATGTTCAAAAGTGACATGACTTTAGACCGATGCATAGTATGTCAGTGATATGTAAAAAAAATTTAAAAATGTTCTGCATTATACTCAATGTTTGTTTTGGTATGGAGATACACTTTAAAGGTTTAATCCATCCAGAGATCAGATAAAAGCAATAAGCAAGTAGTTAACGCTCTCCAGGATATCCAACAGACTCTTTCATTAGCAAGCACCATAAAAACCTTTCTAAAGTCCCTGACATCCCTCAAATCCCTATACAACTATCAACTTTGTAAATCCAACAGCCAACATAGAGCTGGCTTTAGATAATGTTGCTCCTGCCACCTTCCGCTACCCCCGCCCTGCCAACCCCCGACCCTGGCTCAATACCCTCACCAAACAGCTACATAATAATAATAATAATAATATTGTCTTCTCCCACATAACAGAAATTAGGACTGGCCATTTATAGAAAAATCAGCCCAAGAGCTGACTGTGTAATGCTACAGTTTTAAAAAAACCTGAATTGAAGGATCTGCAGATATTGTAACCCATGAAACAGTTAGTGTCATAATTTACCATAATGCAAATACTAGGATTTCTAGAGTACAGTGGACTGATAAGAGTTGTTAGATCATAGTAACAGGAGACATTTCAAGAGACCATCATACCCACTATGACACCATGACACAAGCTGGCAGCAATGTTATAGTCTGCAGTCACATCCCTGCTTTAGGGCCGGGGCAGCTTGCAGTCATCAAGTCAACTAAGAACTCTTCATCATAATGAAGTATGAGATTGCCTTTTCTGGCAGGTGGTATATATATCAGTACTTCTGAAATTTTGCCTTTTCGTACTTGCCAGTGTGGTAGAGGTGTCACAATCAAATGATTTTATGTACTTAAATTCACAAGTTACTCCTTAAAATTAACTTTTAAATACAAATTGCCATACATATATATTATAAACATGTATTTGGAAAATTCAGCTGATCTGACAAACTCTGGTAAAAATGAAAGCATATCAAATAAAATGAAAAGTTGGAAAACATATTTTCTAAATAACACATAACACTTTATTTATAAAACAGGGGATCAGACATTGGGTCTGATTTATGAAAGCTCTCCAAGAGAAGATTCACTTTCAACTGTGAAGCTGGGTTAGCTGGATCACCCAGGTTCACTAATGAAAGTGTATCTTCTCCAGCTTTGGAGAGCTTTAATAAATCAGACCCATTCCATCAAAAAATTCCCTTGGGCATATTCCAGATTCATGTGTTTCAATGGAAGTAATTGATTCCTACCAGGGAATGTTAGATTTCCTGTTTTAAAAATATATAATAAGTGGATAATGAAAAATAACAATATTTACATAACATTCAAGCACAGATCAAACTGGTGAAAAGCGAGTTCAGTGACTACTACTAAATCTTACTTTCAGGTAGGACCCATAATATTTTGTCACATAAGGACTATCGCATTGGCTCAGCACTGTGATCTCTTGCTGAATATCTTCTATTTCATCCTCTGCTTCTTCCAGATCTATAATTTTTATAGCTACAACTTTCTGAGTCCTATTATCAATCCCTTTGAAAACTTCTCCAAAAGACCCTTTCCCAATCTTTTCCAACTTTCTAAATAGTTCTTCAGGGTCTGCCTTCAGATTCTGCCAAGAAAACATACAAACAGGTGGGTAAAATTAATTAGGTTATAATAATACAATGCATGCACTAAGATTGAGATTTTTATATATAAACACCTAAAAGGTTTTGCATTGCAAAGATAGATAACTTTTTTTTTCTTAGGAAGGTGCTAGTAGTTTGTCACATTCAACTGAACTGGTTCTGTTATTTTGAAGATGTCACACCACTAATTAAGCAGCTTAAAAAAAAAAAAAAAGATATCATTTCTGCAAAATAAAGATTTTCTGTTTATACACTGCATGTAAGCATGGCTTCCTACAAGCTGCCATTACAGCCCTGTTAGTCATAAAGTCCATACATTCCTGCTGTGCACTCATCTGGGTCACTGGTAAATGTGACCACACCAGGCCTCCATACTACTGCCATGCATATGTTTGTTAGAAAATAGCAGTAAGAGCTAAGTCCACATAAGAATCCTGCCCAGAGCTCAGGAAGATAAAATCTTAGAAATTCAGCCATCTATTGATCTTTTTAAAGAAATGTTACAAAAAAATGAATACAGTTTCCCTAAAATGGCACAGTGGATACTCCAAGAGTCCGCGCACACATAATAAAGGAAAACTGGTAAAATAGGTATCACATTTCCATAAAGGCGGTGAAAGGCTTTTATACGACCTAAATCAACAAAAAGTGCTAATAGTGCCATAGCCCATAGCAACCAATCAGAATCCAGCACGCACTGGTGTGAGCTCAGCAAAGGGAATATTGACTGACTATATTAAAGAACAAACACTCAATTCAACTACAAAACAAACTGTATCTTGAAATCAGTGTAACAGGATACATAAGAAGATGAAGAAATCACAAAGTTGTAGCAGGAACTGCATTAACACTCCGCCAACTACAAGCAAATAAACATCCAGCAATTACTATAAAAAGTTTAACTTTGTAAGTTTTATTGTTTTCTTATTCCATGCTTTAACAGTTTTCATAGCAGAGCCAGGTCAGTGTAAACATTGCTGTGTTTACATGCAGTATGTCTAAATACTAAGGAATAGCTAGGCGTCTACTTCATTCCCAATTCACCTTGTTCACCCTCTGAAGAGGCCCTCCAACAAGGGTATGGCTACACTTATTTGTAGTGTACACTAGCATGTGTCAAGTGAGGGCTTTATAGACACAAACGTATTGTATAAAGACAATACCAAAAGGATTTGTTGGGTTTATCTTATACGTTGTATTTTAAAGCAGATCTTTTCCGAAGGAAACATGGAGGCTGCCATTGCTGACTACTTATTCAGTAAAGGATATAGGTCTGGTCGTCATGCTTACACCATGGCTTCAATACTTGAAACTACGAGCTATGTACATGTCAGAAGATTCTGGAGATGCCTGAGATGAACGACCGTGCTTGTCTAAGTGTTCAGAAGTCCCTCAATGTTGTGCATCAATCCATCCTGGAGGATTGATTAATCATTGTTAATGATCACTCCTATAGAGGAGGTGCACAGTGGGGTGCTGCTCACTTGTCCACTCTCCATGGAACAGAATGGCTCTGTGTGTACAGAGCACGTTCATTCATCTGTCATGGGAAACAATCAGGAAAGTGCAGGAAGGGAGAAGTGTTTTCATGCCGTCCAGCTAAAAACAATTTCTGCTGTCTGGCCACATTCACTAAATTGGTGAATAAACCTGCAGGCATCCACCCTAGACGGGTGCTTTTTCTTAGCAAATTAAGAAACTATAACATGCATGAGATTTAAACCAAATGTCTGTTCCAATTATATTGTTGTTTGTTTTCTCTTACATCTATTTATATTTGTATAAATGTTCATATTGGGTATTAAAAGCTAGAATGAGGCAAACAACAGATAAAAGAATAAAAGCCAAAATAAAATTGACCCCCAACCTAAATTACAGTTTCACTTTAAAGGCAACTTCATAGAACAGACATGATTGGGGCTGATTTACTATCACGATTGACTTGTTTTTAGGATGTCATGTCCAGAGCAGTCACCCTGATCCTGACTTTTCTACTCTTGAATCACAGACCCTGATTTAATCAAGCTCTCCAAGGCTGGAGAAGATATACTTTCATCAGCTGGATGATCCAACAAACCTGGCATTGATTTCTTCAAAGTCATTCGTTATTTGCTAGCAATGTTTTTAATCCTGGACCAGATCCATTCCAGGTTTGCTGGATCACCCAGCTTCACTGATGAATGTGTATCCTCTCCAGCCTTTAAGAGCTTTCATAAGAGACTTACTAAGCAATGAAACAAAGACCATGATGACAGCCAAGAACTCTTATTGTGAACCTGTAACTCTGCAAATATTGAAGCTCCTACTGCAAGGACACAATAACAAAAAGCTGGCTGTAGGTAAAGCCATAACTCTCTCTTTGACCCTCTCCAGTCTGGTTTTAGAGCTGCCCATTC
>NC_092858.1:60407500-60409271 GCF_032062135.1 Pyxicephalus adspersus
GTGTGAAATTCCCCCACCTACTAGATTGTAAGCTCTTCAGGGCAGGGTCCTCTCCTTCTGTGTCACTGTCTGTATTTGTCTGTCATTTGCAACCCCAATTCAGTGTACAGCGCTGCGTATTATGTTGGCGCTATATAAATCCTGTTTATTAATAATAATAATATAGGCTGTTCACTTAGCAGAGAATTACCCCCCTGCAAGGGATATTTCAGATTATTTAGATTAGTAAAGGAGGTGAATTTCTAATATTCAACTGCATGCAAGGATCATTGTTTTTTAGATCTTTCTTCTTTGCAAAGTGAAAAATCACCATGTTCACTAAGCTAAGTGAATTATCCTTTGCAAAGTAATAAAACACAAATTTGTTTAGTAAATCAGCCCCAATATGTTTGTGCCCAGAGGTGAATGTACACATCTGAAGAACCTCTAATACCCTCCTGTCAAGGACAACCCCTCCATGCTTGTGACAGGTAAAGCTCCAAAACTTCTGGGTAGTGTTAACACTTTGCCCCCCCCCCCCACATTCCTATTGGTTCTATTTCATGATGGACTACCTCACAGGCCAATGGGAATGTACATAAAAGTAGGAGGGAGGTGCAAGTTTCATCGCCACCCAAAGTTTCACCTGTCAGGGTGTGTGGGCATTCTGGGGTCAGGGCAGAGTCTGGCGGGGTGTGTTGGGTGTATTTAGCAGTGGGAACTCTATACTGTGTAAGCGGTGACATGGTCATCTCTGATTTCAGGGAGTCACTGATCTGAGACAAATCACACAGGAGAGGAATTCACTGGCTACATGCTTCAGGCCAGGTATGACAACCACCAATGTTCCCTGTATTACACCTATGTGTCAGCTGTGTACACACCTTGGTATACCACGTGACACGGAGGGGCCACACACTGCTGTGATTTGCCCCGCAGGCCTTGTAGTGCTGGGTGAGCCCCCAGGTGACTCCGGGCAGTATGAGGCCCTCAGGTGTACCAGGGACCAGCAGCCCCCGCCATGGCAGCCCCAGGCACGGAGGGCAGTAAAGGGGCAGCACCACAGTCGGTGTCCCGGGTGTGTATGTATAGGTGACCCGTCGGGCAAGGTGTGAGGAGACTTCCTGTACGGTGTGCCCGGATAGACAGGAAGGCCCCTCCCCCCTCACACACCGAGAGCTGACCGAGCATTGCGCAACACCGAGCCAGATGTACCGGGGGGCAGTGGGGGGATGGCTGCACCGCCCGGACAGAACACCCCGCACATCATCCCGGCTGTGTCCCAGGGAACAATACAACTCGGACCCCCGCTGTGTACCAGACACAAGTGTCACCGACTGACAGAAAGTTGTCACCCATCTTACCTGCACCCCGGGCAGGCCGGTCTGCAGCGGGGACGGATTCATCGTGCCGGATCCTCCCTAGCAGCAAGCCGAGGACTCGTCCCCCACAGCCGGCCTTCCCTGGATGATCCAGGCCGGGCCCAGGAGGAGGAGGGGAGAGTGCGGGACACGGGGAGAGTTTGTCAGCAGGAAGAGATTTGCTGGCCGCTTGTTGTGTGTCGGATGATGATTTCCGGCCGCACAAGTGTCAGCGGGCTGTCAGCTCCCTGCGAGGTTTCCTCCTTCACAGACAACTAGACCAGGAAACAAGAAATGTAAAAAACAAAACCACCCACCTACCCTCCTCCTTCTGCCTCTTCCCCGGCCGCCGCCTCCTCCTACAGCTAATACTGACTAATCGTCTGTGTGCTGGCACAGCAACATACAGCAACAGCTCTGCCAGCTGTGCC
>NC_092858.1:60411064-60460264 GCF_032062135.1 Pyxicephalus adspersus
CACATCACTTTATCAATGAATGCACCCCACACCACACTTGTGTCACCGATTTCTGAATAGGAGAGGAGATGGGCTTTGTCCCTAGTGAGAAGATTTACCTTTGCCACAGAAAAGGTTTTGCATTTTCAGGATCAGAAATGGATCAGACATCTTTTAATGATTTTATTGTTTTTTTAACAGGGAAAACATAAAAGCCAAGAGGTTAAAAAACAGAAAATTATAACAGTGATATCTTTTAAACCATATGAAAGGTAGGATCACAAAAAGATGAGAAAACAGTACAATGTATCACACTCACAGTCACAAAGTCATAAAAATATATGCTTACTATTATTATGTTGCCTCATAAAGGTACAACAAACAGTATGCTTGGTAAATCATGTCCTCCGGAATCATGCCAAGTAGAAACATTATGTCCCATGAAGAGTATTTACCGATCTATACTTCTCGCCTTTTCTGGGTCCCTGAAAGTACACAAAATAAACTTGTACTATTTTTGGAGAAAGCGTGTGCTGAAATTATCTTCTCACTGCTACATTTTAATATATATTATCTGCTTGATGCTATATTATATTAAATATTATCTTCTCATTGCTATATTATATTATATATTATCTTCTCACCGTTATATTACATATTATCTTTTAGCTATAGTTTGAGCATTTCTCTGTAAAAAATTATCCTTAAAGAGTGGACTACATTAAACTGTAGGTGAGTGAGAGTTTAACCAATTTGCCATAATCATTTTCCTAGCTTCTAGGAGATAAATATTTATCCAATCTTGTTCTCTATACAAGAGATTTTTTAATAACTTCCTGTTGTGTCTCCCTGACAGGAAGTGTAAATCTTCCACACACAGCCTGGCATGTGTCATACCATAAACTACTCCAATAATCAAAACAAGTTTCTCCTGTAGGTGCACTTTACACCTTTACACTAGTGGGATTTACATAACATTATCCTGGGCAGAAATACCTGAAAACTATACCCAGAGTACAGGTGTGACTGTGTAATAATGAGGTCAGGTTGTGTCATGATCTATTCCGTAGACATTGGCATTTTTAGGATTCATAAAATGTTTGAAGTGAGCCTGTCATACACAACATTTATGGTGAGTACAATGGAGGAGCGATGATTCATTAGCAGTGTCAGATGCTGTATGTATGTACTGTGCATATAAAATGTTTGTGTATGTATGTGTACACATACATAGATAGAAATCAGTAGTGGCATTGGGGAACATTTATATGTGATATCAGATCACTCCTTCTTTATTCTCCACTTTTTAAAATCTGATCACCATCTCCATCATGCTAAATTCTGTTTTAGATTTTGTTCAGTGATGATTGGTGCTTAGATCACTGTACTACATTAACACTAAGGGCAGGTGCCTCCGAATCACCCGATCTCACACGGCTTCCTTGAACACCTAAAGAACCAGCATCAGCTGGAGGCAGTTGGCAGCTCTAGTACCACTAACTGCCACCCTTATTCATTCCCTGCATGAGGATGACATCATAGCTTCCCCCAAGAGGCAGCAGTTCCTGGTGTAAAGAAGCAGTAAAGACACCACAAGTGTGAAGCTAGCCTAAAGTGCTGAATGGAGTAACTGAACAATATAGTTGAAAGTGATGTACACTGCTCATTCACTTACATGCATATGCTACTTTTGAAAAGTACCAATCAGGTGGTTTAAAAACAACGTAAGTATTAGCACTATATGATGATCTGTAAAAAGGCGGACATGATGATTGGCACTTTATAGTTGCAGCAACAGTTACTGCCATTACTACAGCCATCCTTCATAAAATCACCACTTTTATGAACAGCGATATATATACGCCATATGACTTTTGCTCCTTTACATTTCTTCTAGTATAAAGGGAACCCATACAGCCAGAACTGTCCGAAGATGTGAGTGCGGTGTAATGGTAATGTGGTTATTTTTTTGTGTGCTGCATGTGCTGATAATAATAGGAAGCAGAAATCAGAATAGAACAGCAGTGGGGTCAGCTGCAGCAGCACATAAGAGATGGTGCCACAGTAATCTACTCTGATCAAATAACAAAGCAAAAGAATGATTACAACAACATGTGGCTATGAGTTACAGTGACAAGGAAGCTTTATGCTCCTAGACAGTTGCTGGACTCAATAAAGGATTGGGACAGAAGCCACAGGTAGTCTATAGTACAACCTGATCTCCAACCACAGAGGCTCATCTTTGTTGCCGAATTCCTGTAAGTCAGCTAGTGAATGCAAGGGGCAAAGGGTTCACTGGCCAACTCATGCTCTTTACCGTGTTTCCCCGATGATAAGGCAGGGCCATCAAATAAGACAGCCCCCCCTTTTTAGGGAAAAATGAAAAATAAGCCCCCCCCCCCGCAAATGAACAATAACTGTGTACTGTAGTCTTCTTCATGGGTAAATAAGGCATCCCCCTGAAAATAAGCCCTAGAGCATATTTTGGCCTTCCAAAAAAAATAAGACAGTGTCTTATCATCGGGGAAACAGGGTAACTATGCATTACTGCTGTACTTAATATGTGGCATTTTGAAGCTTGGGCAAAACACAGAAGAGAGAGATTAGACATATAGGAAGTCCAAAAAAAATCAATAAAAAAGTGATATTTGCATTATTTCACGTGGCCTTTAACACTATGACTTTTCCTCAAATGTGATTGATTCCCTCTTAAATGTTTCATCCAAACTATTTTGTTAGGGGTTACACTTGTGTTATTTTGCATTGTTATAATGTAATAACAGCTATATTAATGCACATATATAAAATATTTATCTACTATAGCTGATTTTTACACGTTTTTACACGTTTTTACACAAAAGGCTGGATTCACATTGTTTTAGTGCCTGAGGGTCTTAGTGCCTGAGGGTCTAATTCTCACTAATGCATTCTTCTAAGCTACTTTAAAAGAATGTCAATGCACAATTAAATGCACTTTCACTATTTCTGACAACAGCACACCACTATGCACACTCCGGGTGTGTTTTATACACCTGAACCTGCGATACGTACCGGAGACATGGTATGCGTTTTTTTACACCTGAGCCTGCAATGGGTACTGGAGACATGGTATGCGGCTCTGGACAGTTTTACTTACCCTTGGAGTCTGCACCTTCAGATTAGGTGCCTCTCTGAGCTGTGATGATTGTGATGTAGGAGAGCAGGGGATAGGATTCTAACTCCTAAGTAAACAAACCAGAATGACAACAAAACTGTGAACTGACAACAAAAGGCTTTCTCCCATTTGTACAGCTCTTCCTTCGAACATGATGGCCTAACTATCCATAATGTTTCTACCAATACTAATGCACTGTGAAATAGGGATTTTACATTTTTTACACAGATGTTTTCTTGAAAAAAAAGGTAGGATAACTAAGGGATCAATAAGGAGTTGGGATTCATTGTATGTATTGCCACACTGGAATTCTTCTTTAATTCAACCAATTCAATCTGAATTGTCCACCTAAGGCAATGCACATACACCTGTGTAATAAGATAGTTAACACTTTTGTGGTAGGACACTGCAACAGACCTAAGAAGTGTGCCTTGTGTCAGGAAGAGTAGTTAAGAAGCCACTTCTTTCCAAGACAAACATCAAGGACAAACTTAAATTCTGTAGGAAGTACAAGGCCTGGGCATCAGAGGACTGGTATAAAGTTACTTTCTCTGATGAATCCTCCTTACTATTTGGGACATCTGGAAAATCAATTGTACAGTGAAGAAAAGGGAACTCTATCGGTCCTGTGTTGTGCTAAGAGTGAAACATCCTAAGATAATTCATACCAAATCTCTATGCCCATCAAGTAGTGATGGGTAGGAGACACTGACCAACACTGGTTTGGACTGGGTATTTAAGCAAATATTAAGTTGGTACTTTAAAATTATGTTTTTTTTTTAATTTATTTTTTTTTTCACCACACCAGTTTCTTCTAGTGACTCCTAAATGGTGATAATAAAGCAATGATGAAGATTTTTTTATAATCAATTTTTATCTACCTCAATTGTTAGATTTTTAGCTTTGTGTATCAGTAACATTATCTAGCAAAATGTATCAACAAATCTCATGTATATGAAATATATTCTACTATATGCAGTAGATTAACAGTTTTCACAGAATTCATAAAAATATGTAATACTGTTAAATATTTATAATTCATAGGTATTTTTCTAGCAATTGATAAAATATTGCCATTGTGTACCTGGATTTTTCCAATCATTTGCTTCATGCTTGTCTTAGTGACCTGTCTGCACTCTACTTCCTTTGCGTGATTAGTGCTGAAGCTGACCATTAATCTCTTGTTAATAGTTTCCTGTCTGTGATCATATAGCTCTTAGTTAGACATTCATAATCTTCAATACCTAATAAATGCATTACAAAATTTAGACAAGAAAAAAATTATAGCTAAATAAATAATTCCTCAAAAGGATAAGCAAACAGCTAAATACACAGTTTAACTACAAATTTAGAAATAGTTTTTTAAGACAAGATTTGTAATTCTTTTTACTGCTCAACAACAGATCTGTGCACAAGTGTAAACAATAGAGTAACTTTATAGCTACTTACTATGTTATAATTTGCATGTGTGTGTTTTCACACTTTTCTTTTGTAAGCTGGATATCAGATATATAATGGCTCTGTAATTATTATTATATATTTATTATTACATAATTAATTGTATTTTCTTTGACGTACAAGCTCTCTAACTAACTGAATGTAACCTGGTATTTGTTATACTCACTATTCTTTAGCAACAGCACCCCCCCCCCCCCCCCAATCATGCAGGCACATTCGGGTGTTACTTGGAAATGTTCTTTTAAGACATTTACTATTCCTGTCTATTTCTTTCTTCTGAATTTACTGCACACAACACTGTAAGTTAATTTTAAAGACCTCATATTATCAAATCGCTTTAGTTTTACAGCTTCTAACCTTTATGTACTGGATGAACATTGCACAGGGCAGAACCTTGTGTTTTTTTCACAAACAATCCTGACTGCAATACATTTATATAAAGTGCACACACATTGCCGTGTAAAACACTATGTGCTACCTTCAGCAGACAAATTATTTTGATATTTTTCATGACAGCATTCATTTTTGTTTAATTCCAGTCCACTTTAGGATGTCTGTATTTTAAAGTAGTGTCATTCCAAAAGACACATTTTTTCATATACTGTATGCATCACCTAAGTGTAATGGTAGCCTCACCAAAATGAATGTTAGTAAACCATATGAATAACTAGTGATGAATTTTCTGAGCAAACCAACTGAGGATCTTGGTGACATCAGAATCCTTACCGTTCTGTATTTTCAGTATAGTTTCAAGCAAAGCTTGTCTAAAAATCAGAGATATATTTATAAGTGTTGTGTTTTTTTTTTTTTTTTTTTGAAGGAACCAACAGAACATACAGATACATCATTAAAACCATACACAAAAGGTGAAGCATTACATAGGAAAGGCAATTACAGAGCATAGTAACACACTCTACTATTTCTGTTGTATAAAAACATCTAATAATATTATGCAGTCTACAAGTAAACAGAAAATCCTATGGAAAACAGCTTCCTAAAACATAGGTCAGACTCAATCTGAGTACCATTGGTCACCAGTTTTCAGTAATTAAAAAAAAGGAAATAGAAAAAAGAAGAAGAAAGAGAAAAGATAGAATAGAAAAGAATAAGATAGAGTAAATAGAGGAAAGGGAGAAGGGGGGGGTAGGTAAGGTGGGAGGAGGGGGGATTGGTTAGCATTGATATGCCCGTATAGCGCTAGGAACCTAGACTGGAGGATGGAGTAGTCTTATATAGTCTGCCGAACATTTAAAGTCATCCCAGTAAAACCATGTGCGTACCCGCCTATTAGGAGACTTATCCTTTGATGTCATAAGCTCTTCCTTAAATTGTATAACGTTAACCCTGGAAATCCAATGTTGTATAGTAGGAGGGGTAGTTTGCTTCCATAATGGTGGGATACATGCCTTGGCTGCATTTAACACGTGGCGCAGCAATGAGGTTTTATAGCGTTTCCTCGACAGTGTTGACACATGAAGCAAGGCGAGCCCTGGTTTGTTAGTAATGGAGATTTCTGTGAGTCTCAAAATGATCTCTGCTAGACCAAAATGAGGTCAGGGCAGGACAGCTCCAGAAGATGTGTAACAAGGTACCAGTATGTTGCCCGCATCTCCAGCACTGTGGATTTGTATGTGGATACATTTTTGTTAAACGGTCTGGGGTCCTATACCATCTTGTGAGTAATTTGTCTCTGAGGCCTTTTGCCCATAGTGTAGCATACAGTCCTTTTGTTCACGCGTAAGTTGAATATTAAGGTCTCTCTCCCATTTAGTTATGAAAGGAGGGTCAGGATTATCGCGGGGCTCCAACTGTAATTTATATACATGTGAAAGCACACCCCTCAATAGGTCTCCAGACATACATAAACTCTCCAATGGAGCAAGAAGGCGGCAAAACTCTGGTGCTGGTGGGAGCGAGGAAACAAAGTGCTAAAACTGTACTTTTCTCCACACATCCAAACAGGGAAGGGAGAGGTCCATTTGGATTTGTTCAGTCTTACCCCAACTATTGGATTGTAAGAAATGGGCCGCCCTATAAGTATCGTTTTCTATCCATACCTTAAAAATTGGGTCTTTCCTACTCGTCTGAAATTTAGGGTATCCCAGTATAGGGGACATCGGGGAGGGGAATGGCTCAATCCCTTCAGCGCGAAAATATTTGGTTACCACTCTAAGCGTCTCCCCTATCAAGGGGTGTTGGCAAAGGGCTGCACAGTCTTCCGACGGTGTCCATGCTACTACTCTTAGCAAAATAGGGGAAATTGAATCCTCCAGTCTTACCCACCTTTTAAAGCTACCATGTTAGATGGACTGCCCTATGGTACAATATTGGGTCAGGGAAGGCCATTCCTCCCTTGTTCTTTGGCAAACGAAGGAAGAATTTGTTTAAACGGGGAGAATCAGTGTTCCAGATAAATCTTAGGAAATCAGATCGGAATTTGTTCAATATATAGGGGGGAATATGTACCGGCAGAGTTTTAAAGTAGGTAGAGGAGATGTGGCATATTATTCATTTTAAGAATATTGCAATGGCCAAACCAGGAAAAGGCCTGTTGGTGCCAGCGCGGGAGGTCTCTATGTATCGTATTAAGAAGAGGCATGAAATTTACTGCGACCACCCTACTCACATCAGCCGGGCTATTGGTACTCAGATTCGAATAAAACCCTTAGCCCATTTAAAAGGGAAAGAGGGGGACAAAATGTTTCTGAGTTCCTTAGGCAGATTAACATCCAATACTTCAGACTTTTGAAGGTTTATCTTGTAATCAGAAAATTGGGCATAGTGACGTAGTTCTTTGAGAAGATTGGGGAGCGGTAATATAAAAGAGGAGGTCATCTGCGTATGCAGCTACTTTGTGATCAGTAGGTCCCACTTTATTCCTTTGATATCTGTGTTATTACAAATGTGGCCTAATAGAGGTTCAAGAAGCAAAACAAGGAGCAGTGGAGACAGCGGGCATCCTTGTCTTATGCCATTGGCGATAGAGAATGGACTGGATAAAATACCATTGACTCTAACTGAGGCAGTAGGATTACGGTATAAGGCCTGTATCCTATCGAGGAATTCCTCTGAATAGGATATTTGGTTTGTGTTAGGGAGATATAGATTAACCAGGGTGAACAATTTGGTGTTTATCGTCCCTTTTACTAAGAGGTATCTGCCCTCTGGATCAGCCTGTAAGGCAACCAGAGACCAGGGAAGGGATTTGTCAACGAGAATACTAACTTCTTAGACTTAGAGTCTGAGGAGGAGCCATGATGCGCCCTTTGAAAGCGCCGGTTTTTGAAGGAGGGTATTCTTGTATTTTGTAATGTCGGAAGTGTGTTTCCTGCACAAATGCTACTTGACATCTAAGATGATTGAGGGCATTTAGGACTACTGAACGTTTTGTTGGAGAATTTAAGCCTTTCGCATTAATGGAGGAGATGTTAAGCGTCATGAGTGCTAGGTTGAAGGGCCTGCGCTATCAGGCAATTCCACAGAAAAAGGGCAAAAATTAGGGAAAGTGGGATTCCTGGGGTTGGGGGGGTGGAGTACTTTAGTGGGAAGGAGGGGGGATATAGAAAAGTAGACGTAGTGAGAGTCAGAAAGTGGGAAAAGAGAAAAAATCGGCGGCACCCCGACCTATTGTGTGGGCTCACCCAGGTAACACTACTTCAAGCAAATCACAGACTCCTTACTCACCAGGAGAAGGAGTAAAAACTAGTGGGGGAAGTGATACGAAATGTAGGCATGTCACCACTCACATCCACTGTGTACATAAATAGCATACAAAATTTAAGCAACCACAAACAGTTAACAAAACAAATCAAATAACAAAACTATGACAATTTTCCCTGAGAATATCAAAATATATAGGGAAGGGGGAAGGCATTGACATTGGTACATTAAGTTGGGTATTCAACAGCATACAAATAGATCCCTGTTATGCAAAAACAGTAGACCGCCTCCCTCAGCTTCTAATTGGCAGCGCGCCACAGTAAAGTGGCTATCACCGCTGCAAAAGCAGCACTACTAGCGGTGACAATTAGGCCCGCCATCCAAAGAAACTGCTAAACAGGACCCCACCAACCATTGTTATAGAAACAAGTCAAAACATATAAATAGCGCCACTGTCGTGAAAGAACATACGGCATAGGACACTGGAGATATATATATATTTTGGCCACTGAAGAACCATTTAAAAAGTGGCAGGGCGATTACCTTTACCAGTGGCACACAACTAGCCCCTATCGCTGGTATGGGACGGGGGAGGGGAATGGGCTGGTAGATAAAAAACAGAATACCCTTGCAGGTCATAGTTTCATCCTGCATTCATAAAGCCTATCCAAATGAAAAGATAGGGGAAGGCCCGGGAGGGCCATCACAAATATAGGCATCCTAAACAAGAAAAAAATAAATAAAATAAGTTAGTCTGTTAGGCCTCACATAAATCCCTAGAAGTCTCTAGCTGGTGGGGAATAAACCTGGGTGCAGGCGGCTTTGTGGATACTGAGTACATGTTGAGAAATACAGTAAACCCCAAGCCAGTAAAAGCGGAGAGTATCAGAGGGAGACCTTTCCAGGAAGGATCATGGGCCAGAGTCTGTTCCATAAACAAAGAGCAGCAATCTGACCATAAACACAATTTGCAGCATTCTAAAGTAGCACAGTCATTTTACATGGCATTAATCTTTTCTATAGATAAACATCAACTGCCCCTAGTAAGGATATGTATGGTCAACTTGTAGTCTGAGTGACTGCAGATCCCCATATAAATTTAGGGGGTCCCGCTGTACATGCGTACAGGCACTCAAACACCATTCGCCATAGACATATGGTAGAACAAGTTTTTAAACAGAAAATCAAAGACTACTGAACAGGGAGCATTAAAATACTCAACATCTAAAATGGATAAACTTAAAAAAACAAAAACATCTCAGACAAGTAGATTTTCAGATAACACGTGTCATTTGTAAAACCAATAGAACTGTCAGAAAAGGGTCTGTGAGGTATAAGGCATAATAAACATCCAGTTTGAACCAGTCTGACATTTTGAGTAAGGTAAAGATCCAAACAGTGCAGTATGATCCAACTGTTCAATGTACCTTCAGCAGCATAAAAAAAAAATAAAAAATAAAACACATGGTCCTGGATACCTGCAAAGTTAGCAGTTAGCATAGGGGTGTTACTCAAACCTCTTTAGACAGGGGCCCTACTGCGTTCCACTGATCCACTGAATAGTTGTGCATAGGCCTCCAGGGAGCATCTCTCCTGCGGTTCCGCTGCAGAGAGGCCGCTTCTTCAGTAGGGAGAGCCAGCCAGTTTGGTATAACAATAGGCTCCACCCCCAGCATAGAAAACAAGGCTGGAAGTTGCGCAGGGTGAAGAAGTGCGAATGTCTCATTACCTCTCGTTATCAGCACATGAAACGGATGACCCCATCTATAAAATGCTCCAGCAGAACGAATCAACTCAAGTAATGGGCGTAGTGTGCAGCGCATGCGCAGTGTTTGCGCTGAGACATCTGGTAACAATTGCATGCTTGCTCCATCAAAATCAACAGGGCCATGACGCCACACTTTCCTCAGTATTTCCTCTTTCAGAGTGTAATAGTGAACACAACATAAAACATCATTAGGGAGATTGGAGTGCCGGTCTAGGATACTGCGTACTCTGTGTACACGGTCAAGTTCAATGGCCGTGTCAAGTGGGCGATCAAGAAGCGTATTAAAAATAGCTGTCACAGTGGCACGTAAACCAGTGTTAGCCGTGGCATTTGGGATACCTCTTAGGCGTACATTATGATGGCGACTACGATTTTCTAAGTCCCCAGTACAGAGCAGCAGAGAAGTAAGTTGTGATTTTACTTCACCTATGGAGGTCTCCATAGCAGATATGGAAGACTAAACTGTGATAGTGGAAGTCTCTATGTCAGTGACCCTGGATTCAACAACTGTCACCTTCTCCTGCACAGTGTCCAGCTCCATGCGAATAGAACATTCAAATCTAGAAACCATGGCTCCTAAATCACTGAGTTTAGGTAGGGATGTGAACATCTCCAGCAGCATGATGTGTGAAACATATGCCTGCTGGGCTGAGGAAGCTGGGCCAGGCTCACAGTGATCATGTCCCCAGGACTCCCCATGAAACAGGGCTGGACTCCCTGACAAACTAGGGGATGGCGGTCTGCAGCTTGATGGGCTCAATCCTGCTGTCCGGTATTTGGAAGAGAAGGGTGGGTGGACACCATATTGGGTGCCACGTGCTCCAGAGCTGGTGAGCTATGAGAAGGGAAATAGCGGGCAAGAGTGTTATTCTTACCCGCCCGCTTGGATTCCGGAGTCCTCCGCCGGTGCGGCATGCGGTTTCCCGGGGGAGAGCTGTAGCGTGGATGCTGCCAGACTGAAAGCACAGGAGATGCGTCAGGAGCTCTGAGAAAAAGCTTCCTCACACCGCCATTGTGTAGCCACGCCCCATAAGTGTTGTGGTTAATATCACTTTAAGCCTCTTTATTAGTTTCTGCAATCTCTAGTCTTTAGCTAACATGCTCTTTTGTATAGTAATATTGCTATTTTACCACACCAATGGAGCCATAATATTAAATCATTCAAATGAAAAAGTCCCATAAGTTTAGTCATACTCACATACATTTCTTATATTGCACATTTCACTGCTACATTAACTTAAAGGCATAGAATAATGTGATAATGCAATTTAAAGTAAAGTATCGTAGACATATTTTTATAAGGGATGAATAAAGTTATACATTTTTTTTCTTTAACAATCCAAATTCTATAACCCCAAAATTGCAGTATAGGCAAGAAGCCCACATGTCTGTGCATTGGAATGAATCAGAGCCTATAATTACACTATAAACCCCCAAAACACTTGTTATGTAGAGCATAATGAGAGCTGATTCTTTCTTTTTTACACAATGCTGCTATGCACTATAGCATTCTGCAGGTTTCTAAAATATCTTTTGCCATTTGTAAAATCATTCACCCTGTCAGTGTAGACAAGCTCAATGCTGAGTAATACAGTGACACCTAGATCCTTGCCCATGTGCGGGCAGGTTTTTATTATAATTTCATAGCAGAGATTGCACTGCTACCCCGTACTAGAGAAAGGCAAAGAGGTGGTTCATTTGCCATATTTTGCTTGTAAATTACTAGCCAACAGTACAAATTATTATATGTCCATAGAACATAATAAATCCATTAATAATCCATTACAGAGGTTTTTTTAACATCCCAGTTATACATGTACTTGTGGTTATTTTTCACATAAGATAATTATTATGACAATTACAATTTTGTATTAATATTTTATAGACCTTTTATAAAAACAGAAATGGTAACATGAAATGAGCAGCAATGACAGGAATACATTGTAGATGGAAGTAACACAAAGTATTTAATCTACTTTGCACATTAAATGGAGGTCTCACTAAAGAAGCATGCTATTTCTATGCTATGATTTAGGAAAAATACCAATTGCAAGAATGATATCCTGGCAATCGGTTTCAAATACTGCTAGATAATTGGAATGATTGTGGTATGAAAATTGCCTAGGCTATCAGAAAAGTCAGAAAAAGAAGAAGAAATATGCCTAAAATTGTTTTAGATTACAAATACCAAGAAATCATAAAAAAGGAAATAGGTGAATAAAGAAGATGTGGAAGAGAGGCAGCAAAGATAAAATGAAGTTTTAAATGCTTAGCAAGCTGTGAATTCCTCAGACAATACAAAATTTTAACCATGCTAGAATCATCTAAAAAGCAGTATATGAATGTATCATTTTCCTCTGCAGATTACACCATTGGTGTTATCTGAGATTGCTAATGGCGCTGTGTCCCCATGCTGGTGGCAGTAAGAAAGATGTAATATAACTCTTAAAGAGTTGTTGGAACTCCCAATCATAGCTTGTAAAACCAAGGTGGGGGTTTGTACCTTTTAAGTACTCTTAGCCTGTAATACACTGACAATTTATTTTGCCAAGAAAGGTTTAGTCACTGTGCAGTCCCTCCAAACATAACTCATATTGCCATGTTCGGTCTTTATCTCCAGCAAATATCTTAAATGAAAATTGTAATGAAAAGCTGCATGGCATCTGTGCCATCCTGAAAAATGAACATTTTGAGTTTTAAGAGAAATAAGCCATATATAGAGTAGAAGCATTTTCACATTTTAAGCCTAAATGACCAAATTGTATATTTTTAAATTCACTATATTTCCTTAATATGGTCAAAAATAATAAACTTTAAACATCTTAAAAAAAATGTAATACTACATATGAATAAGAAGGGGCCTGAAATAAGTAACTCCAAAATATTCAATTAATTCCAGTGTTCTGGATACAATGTGCAGTAAAGGTATATTTGTATATCAACATAAAAAAGTGAAAACAAATTTATGAACTTTGCAAATTGAAATAAAATTGTCCAAACGACCATTATATGTTGTAGTTTCTTTTCCTTGTCTCTGTGTATATGGGGTCACTAAACCAAAAACATTAAAAACCACTCATCTTTTAAAAAAAGGGGCCTCCGCTTGAGTCTCTGCATATTGAAATAGGATTGGTCCTGCTCTTCAGGGACCCCCTAGTGAAACAACTGCTATTATCTGTTTTTCTGGCGGGCCATATAGCTGTGTGCCTTCAGAATACTTATTGTATTGTATAGTATTATTGTATTGTTGTTGTGGTGATTTTAGTAGAGATGGTAATCTAGTGTAATGCTAAATAGAATGCTGAATGGTTTTTTATAATATTCAAAATGGTTTATTGACCATTTACAGACCAAATATATCTGTCCCTTTTATTAACATTTCTCCTGCTATTGTATGTTGATAGTTTAAATAATGGACTCCCGGGTACCATTTCTTATTTTTACTGTTTGTTCATTGATTTTTTCTGACGGGTTGCATAACAAAATATATTACAACTTGGTTAAAAAAGGTAAAAGAGCTTAGAGAAGACCAATAACTAGTTGTTGGCTGCCATTACATATAAAAGTACTTGCTATAGGATCTTCAGAAGCTAATTAAAGATCTCTGAGCCATCTACTCCAAGAAGGAAATGTCACTGAATTTAAGCAACAGACAGTGCTGCATAATATTAGGTGTTACTCTGCTTGTTACCATACAAAAATATTTTGCCAGCATACAATACATATAATTTAGTTTGACAGCATTTGTTGCTCCTTCTGTGTACACAATAAACAGTGGCTTAATAAGGGCAATGATTAAAATGTTTGCAATAATATAAATGGAAAAAGGAGTGATATAGCTATCATATACTACACTTTTTTCTTTTATATAATTGGTGGCTGTTTTCATTACCATACAATTTACTATGTATAGTACATTATCTATAATACAACAATGGTATACTGTATGTTACTTCTATGTTTCCCATGTTAAAGAGTAAGTTGAGATCTGTGTACTTCATACAGACATTTCAGGGGCTTATTGAGTGCATCGTAGCTGTGATAACTACAGTTGTTCATTATTACACTGTGTTTTTTTCATTCTTTTAGTAGTGCTATCTTTTATAATATTTTCTGATTTCAAGTTTTCTTTAAGTAGCAATAATAAAAAAAGAATGTTGGAATTCTTTAATGTGAAGTTTTCACCCAGTACTTTCTCTCAGCAGCTGTAAAATTCACAATCGCTAAAATACAAAGAAGAGCTAATACTTTGAAAGGTGATGTTGTAGTTTTGTGCTTTGTTGGCATTCTTTCTTTACCTGGCTAATACATACCCAGAGCATGGCAATGATCTTTACAGTACCAGTAATTGCAGAAGCAGTGTTTCTATGCATGCACACTCAATTTTGCATTGTCACTGATACTTTAAGGTGGCCAGTGCATGCTTATAAACATTATAGTGATCCATTGAAGTCCTTGTAACCTTTGTCTACACTTTCCTAGAAGAGTTCCCACACTTACTATCAGAATTTAGTTTACTAGAGTCAGCAAAGCACAGATCTGGGGAACACTACAAACAATTTCTGCTGCAGTAAAGGTTCCCAAGAGCACAGGGGCCTCCATGATTCTCACATGGAAGAGGTTTGGCACAACCAGGATTATTCCAAGAGCTGGTCAGTCAGCCAAACTGAATAATCAAGGGTGAAAGGCTTCAGTGAGAGAAGTGACCAAGAACCTGATGGTCAGTCTGAGCTCCGGAGATCCTATGTGCAGCCCTCCACCGATCTGGACTTTATGACAGGGTGGCTAGACAGAAGACTCTCCGAAAGCAAAACACATGAAATCCTGCTTGGTGTTTGCAAAAAAAGCTCCTGAAGGGTTCTCAGACTGTGGGAAACAACATTCTCAGGTCTGATGAACAGAAGATTGAACTGTTTGGCCTCAGTTCCAAATGTTATGTAGAGAGGAAACCAGGCACCGCTTATCACCTGCCAATACCGTCCCAACAGTGAAGCATGGCGGCGGCAGCATCATGTTGTGGGGGTGTTCTTAAGCAGCAGGATCTGAGAGACTAGTCAAGGTTGATGGACAGCTGAATGGAGCAAAGCACAGAGATATTCTCAGTGCAAACCAGTCCCACAGTGCTCAGAACATTTGACTGGGCTGAAAGTTCACCTTCCAACATGACAATGTCCAGAAGCACACAGCGAAGACAACAAAGGAGGGGCTTAGGGATAACTCACTATATCCTAGAGTGGCCCCGTCAGAGCCCTGACTTGAACCCTATCCAATCTCTCTGGAAATACCTGAAAATGACTGTTTACCAATGGTCCCCATCCAACCTTACTGAGCTTGAGATGATTTACAAAGAAGAACTGCATAAAATTCCCCAATCTAGGTATGCAAAGCTTTTTGCAACATACCCATTAAGACTTGAGGCTGTAAAGGGTCTGAATAAATATGTAACTGTGATATTTCCTTTTTTCCCATAAATTTACAAAATTGTCTGAAATTCTGTTTTCAGTTTGTTATTATGAGGTACTGCGTGTAGCAGAATAATTAAAGGGAGTCTGAATACTTTCTGAAGCTACTGTATAATGCACCACTTACACCCCTTAAAGCAATATAATACATTGTGCTAAAGGGGATCAAATATAATCTAACACAAATATCAAGTTAGTAGAACAAAATATGATCATAGTTCCCGGCTCCTAATACTAACTAGATAGATATGGGTAAATGCAGTGTGTATGATTGGCCACTGCACTTCAGAAGGGCTAAAATAATCCTTATATAATATTATATATTATAATATAATATAGAAATATTTAACACAAATAATGCAACATTAAATGATGGTGGCATCAGTGTTTTTCATAATATTTACAAAAGTTCATCTTTTTGTCCTAGTCTCTATGTAGCTAGTTTGCATGTGAGGCCAATATAACAGTGAATAGCGAACAAAAAAAACACCCCCCTTGTGTCACTACAAGTGCAAGCCTCACCTAGTATTAAGCATTCAACAAGATTAATTGAAATAATATTTTGTACAATCCCCAAGTGATAGGACAGCTGCACATTAGGCAAGAGCTCTAGCCTGGGAATGGTTCACTAGGGTACACATGTTGTAAAATTTTCAAGAACAATCTGGAGTACATGTATTAATGTGTATCGGAATGCACATCTGGCTGGGCTTTGCTTTCCCCCTTCTTGCTGATCATGTTCAGTAAGCTTGATGAGTCTAAAAAGGAATTTCTTTTTTTTCTGGTTGTATAATTCCCACAACAGGATATTTGAATTTGAAATCATTCATAGAAACCCTTCCTCTCTCTTCCCCAAGGAAACAACCCTAATTATATACTTGCCAAACTGTAGATAAAAAGTACAGGAAGTTTTAGAACATGCAACAAATCATCTCATATTACTTGCTTAACTCATAGGGCTCCCAGGAAAGAACAAATTTGATTTAGGGAAAAAAATACAGAGCTTAGTATAATGTAAATTCTGATATTCATATTTTCACAGTATTATTCTCTAAATAAATAAATGCCAATATTGGGTTACATCATTTATTTTTACGCTATGTTTTGTTTGTTTATTCCCTACTCCCATTTTTTTTGCTTTTGATTCAATATTTGTATATTCCTAAAGAGCCTCTTTTATTGTTTAGTGCCAAACTTTATGTGGGCAAAATTCTGTTGATCCTCTGATATTACCAAATGTTGGGTTGGGGTACAAATTTGGTTTTGGGGTGATTGGTGTTGTAAATCAGATTCTCTTGTATTTCTTCTCCCACCAATTTTAAACTTGCTGGCTGTTATTGTAATATGTAAATGATTTAGCAGGGATTCCTTTGTTTTCTCTTATTTATTGTACTAATATTATATTTCTATTTTTACTTTTGCTTTTTCTTAGGATGCAAACTTCGAGCTTTAATTAAAAATGTTATAAAATATCATAATAAAAAAAAAATTGAAAAACAAATAAATGCATTCACTTTACCTTTGGACTGTAAACTGTAATGTATTAACATTTTGTTTTTAGGTTTAGATATGCTTTACCAGAGCTTGTTTTGTAAAAATTAAAAAGTAAAAAATGAAGTAAAATGAAAAAAGTAAAAATGATTTAGTAGCATATTTATTTTTTGACTAATACAGGTTGTAGTAGCACTTACATTCCTTTGGGATGTTTAAGCTTATCTTTACTGTTTTTGGGTTAAAAATGATTTTTGTTGCTACTACAAACTGGCTGTTGGGTATAGTTTATTTATACCAAATAATATGCCACTGGTGGGCCTGTGTTTGTTTATGAGTGTATTTATAAGCTGCAAATGAGGCTATTATTTTTATGGTTATGTGCTGTTAGATCTAATAATATTGTAATGTGCTATTGTTTGATCTTTTTGCTGCCAATAGGGCTATTATTAATTTAATTATCATTATAAAAGTGTGTTGTTGGTTGTTGGGCCATTAATATAATTTATTGCTATCTATAATGATACACCATAATATTTTTAATAATATGTATTATTATTATTTATCATATACTTATGGTGGGGTTTTTATTTGTGCAACTAGCTAGGCTATTATTATTGTGTTGGTGGGAATATATTTATGATGTTTTTCTGATGGTGATTTGGTATGTGCTCCCAGGACTAATATTAATATACTGTGCTTCTTTCATTGATGACTGTTATTATGTTATGGGTCCATTAGTGCCCTTACTATTGATATGTTTTTGGTGGAGTAGAATGGATAATAGGGACAGAGAACAAATGGGTAATTGTTAAAAAGAGTGGGGGGCTTTTAGAGGACAAAGTGGTAACTACCACTATAGACCACTCTAAGAAGCAGCAGAGCTTTCGCCATAGGGTAACAATAAGAGACAGAATAGCCCGTAACTCTAGCTGCATGTTGGGAGAAAGGGGGAGTAGGGTTGGAGTTAACAGAGACCGAACACTAACTGTGGAGAGGGTGGAAAGAGCTGAGACTCATCAAAGAACACTGAGCAAAAAGGCAGAGCAGAATTTTCACCAGGAGAAAAAAGAGGGAATGCAAATATAGGTAAATCACTCTAGATTGTGCACAATAATGTCTTTTCATGGTATTAAAAGGAGAACTTTTATAAAGGAATTACTTTTTTAATCTAGCACAACACATCATATTACTTAGCAGTGTCAAAATACAGAATCCTATACAAGGGCCCCCTGATCAAGCTGTGCATTGATGCTGAACAAAGTAAAGGAGGCTTGTCTTTTGCCTGCAGAGTCAGCTCCAAGCTACTCAATGTTTTTCTTTTTGTCAGTTGAAACATAGAAAAAAAACTTTTACAGACAATACCCATATAGATTTATAAATGTGTAATCAAACTGGTGTGGAACTTTTGGAAAATTGGAGTTTATAGAATGATAGAATAGTAATATCAGCTTAAGTCTGTGTCTTGGATGTTTCTTTGGAGAAAAGATGCCAGCTGTTGACCTGTTCTGTTCAAAAGAGGTATAAAGAGACATTACGAACATATCTAATGCTAGTTTGGTCCCTCCAAATGTGCTTGGAAATATTACAATATGAGGACATTATCTTAATGGATGGGACTTTTAAAGCCAACAATAATCATTGGGGCTATATATCAAAAACCATATCTTTATTAGTAACATTAAGAACATTAACATTAAAATTCATTAAAAAATGTGCAACAAACACAAACAAAATATTCCTGTCTGGGTTACCCAAACCTAGTGGCATACCCTGTTGGATCTCGACGCATTTCACAGATTAAATCCGCTTCTTCAGGAAAAAATGGAATGTTTTGATCTATTATTTTAATTTGAGATATTTCTGTCTTCTATTTTTTCCTGAAGAAGCATATTTAATCCATGAAATGCATCGAGATCCAACAGGGTATGCCCCTAGGTTTGGGTAACCCAGAGAGGAATATTTTGTTCGTGTTTGTTGCACTTTTTTAATTGAATGTTAAGGTTAATGTTCTTGGTGTTACTAATAATGATAACGTTTTTGATATAAAGCCCTAATGATTATTATTGGCCTTAAAAGTCCCATCCATTGAGATAACTTTCTCAAAACTTTGCCTAGAGTTGTACAAAAGGGATGTGATCATGTACTAACTAGGAGGTTGGTTAAAACTTACTTGTTTTAATGTAACAATATGAATCAAAGCTGAAACCTGGGTTCAATTATTTTTATAAACATTTTATTTGAATATATTCCTGAAAGGCCAGAAAGAATATAAATCTACTTTTTGCGCACCACGCCTTTGTAAACCTGAATATTACCTTGTAAAATGTGATGGTTGCACTGTGCTTCACATAGATTATGTACAGAGCAGAGCTGTAGAAGGGACCCACCAATTACTGGAGAGGGCTGATCTAATACCAGTCACCTTACACAAAACAACAGAGCAACAGTCACTGGTCTGGACTAGGTAATGTTCTGTTGATCTGTCCTGCTACCACGTTATGGGGTTAATATTCTGGATGTGACTTGGGAGTTCAGGTGTACAAAATTGGTTGTACAGATGAAAGAATACTAGTAAATGGCAATATCTTCCTTTTCTGTCTGCATTTTAGTGTCTTGAAGTTACATTTTGGGTAGTTTATAAAATGGAAAACATTTGTTTTTTGATGTTAGTACATTGAGAGGTACTGTATATTCATAAAGCAGCCTGACACCCACCAACACACTCTGGTAGAGAATCTTACAGGCCCATGGGTTTTAAAGGGCAATAACTGATTCTCGATTAGAATGCTGCAGAATGTCAGAATCTTTGCTATAGAAAAAGACCCCCAAATGTTTTACTGTAAGTAAAGATGTTTTACTGTAAGTAAAACATTGGTCAGACATTAACCAGTTTAATTTGCAGTGACTTTCAGTTTCTATGTTCACCATGAACACATTATACCCTAAAAGCAGTGGTGCCATATTTGTATATCTATCCTGTCCACCATCTCTATGCATACACTGTCACTGTGGCACTTTATAAATTACAGAGCTAAATGTAATTTAGGAAAGTGTTTACATTAATTTTTCCCCTGGTGACTAACTAAAAGGAGTGTAGTTATATGTGGAACATCTGGCAATGTTTAAAGAAAACAGAAGGCTGGTTTTAATATTCAGTTATGTTTAGAGGAGCAGTATGTATGTACCTTCTGTATTATAAATTGTTTGTAATAGCTAGTAGTATGCATTTAACTGGACATGTTCTGCAATGGTGCAGATTTTTCATCATTCATTCAAGTAACTTTGTTAACTCCTAAAAATGTCAGGAACATACCCCAGCCTTTTTAGTCACAGGAGTAACTCCTTATCCAATCACCATATTATCATACAGATGATGATATCTACAAGAAGTAAAAAAAAGATGTTTTCTTTTTATAATTCAATTACGTGGTGTCAAGAGGTCTAGGACAGGTGTTACCTCTTAGGCTTGCATGGCTCTAAGTGTGAATCCACAGGGCATTGTAAATATGTGATCGTGTGGTAGAAAGTGTTAAGCTACGTACACACTTCCAATTATTATCATTGGAAAACGAACGACGAACGATCCTGCACGATATCTACGAACGATCGTATAGCACCGATCCTGCACATAGAGATTACGACACGATCGTTCGTAGATATTGTACACACAATAGATACGATCGTTTGAACGATAGAGGAACTATGTGCACGACAGGAAAGTGAACGAACGTTCGTTCATTACGCATGCTCAGATCATGGATGATCAACGAACGACCGTACACACGAACGATGTTCAACGATCGTCGTCCAATCCGATCCGTCCGGTCGTTCGTTTCCAACGACTTTCCTCGTTCGTCGGCGTCGTTGGTTACTTTTTTTACGAACTATTTTTGCCCAATCGTTCGTCGTTCCTTTTGAACGATAAAAATTGGAAGTGTGTACGCACCTTTAAAGGTCCTCACTACTGTTTAGGGTTAGTTGTCCTAGTTTGATGTCAATGATCTGATTACCACCTCTTAAAAAAAGAACCTTCCTGTCCAAAATGTGTACCTCAACCTTTTTCAAAGATTGTTTCTACAGTAGGAAGACCACTGACCCGCACTGAGCCCTGGCCTGCACTCCTATGTTGGACCATTTGTTCCAGACCATTAAATCCTTTAAGATTTTTAACAGTTGAGTATGACCAAATACTACTAGCTTTACTATGATCTACATAAAATGGCAATGTACAAACATATATTTGTAATGTCAGACTGGGAAGTGGAGGTTTGACCTTAATACTGTAGAAGAAAATTGGGTGACTTTGATATATCTGTACTATAGTGGTACATGTTTATCTTTCACCTGACTCTTTTTTTCTTTTCTATTCTTTCTATTCTTCCACTTACTATGAGTGTTTTATATATATCTATGTATGTAGTTACAGTCTACAGTTAGTTACAAACCAATAGATCCTGTATACTGCCGTCCTTCATCAAAGTTTAGTTGGCGCATAGGATCCTATTAGTAATTATGCTTACAATAAGTATACATAGGGAAGTGTTAGCGTGAGGGTAGTGGCAGTGTTACATAAAGGTTTTATTTAGGATTACAAAATGAGTTATTTGTAAGGTTACAAGGAGACTTATTGTTTGGGTGACGGGGAAGGTTGATGTTAGGGTTAAAAGAAGGAAGTGCCAAGGTAGAGTTGGGGGTAGCATTAGTTTAAAGGGACCTTGGAGGAATAGGACATCAATCACATTGTTCTTTTTGTACCCACTGATTTTTTAAGGAAATATTAAATCTAAAAAGATATAGAAAAAAACAATTACCATTTTGTTGAAAATCAGTGTAATTTCCAGTTTACAAACTTCTATTTATAATACCATGGGAAAATGTTTAAACTGAATTAGTAAGTAAATACTTACTAAAAGTAAATATAAGCATTTAGGTTTCCTTCACACTCTTGGTAGAAAACCACACAGTTAGCTACTCCTCTTTCAATTTCAATTGGTCAAGACTTCTCTCTTTCCCACTAAAAAACATTTGTTTCTATATGAAAAGAAAAACAAAAAACATTAGCATTACTTTTACTTAATTAAAAAAGGCAAAAAAAACAAGCTACACTTTCTGTTTTAAACAAATATAACCGGGGTACATAAACACATACCTCTGATACTCCTAAATGTTATCTTTAACATCAGACCAACAAAATTTATCAGGATCTGGTCTAACCAGCCCTTGGGTATTATTGTTGTGACTGACAACATATAAGTTGCCTTGACCACTATCTCTTCAATTAGAAATGTAAAAACTTACCTCCACAACATATTAAAGGTGATAGGATGGAACGTTTTTAGTAAGTTTAGGTAAAAAAATCAATAAAGTATTGCTTTGCAATCCAAGGTAAATACGCTAAATTTTTGAATTAAATATTAGTAACAGAAGTTGTAATCTCATCTATTTCCTTTTGTGCATATTTAGTCATACTAGTACAGTTCTTCAGATTATCTTAACAGTGTGTTATCATTCTACCAATTATAAACAGGCCTGTAAAGGATTCCAAGTGAATCATTGAGTTCTAAATACTGAGTCATACCAAATTTAGAATACTAACAGGAAATACCACAATAACCATGATAGAAGGAATGAAAGAAAGAGATGTAAAGTGTTTGCAAACAGAATTTTCTAAAGTGAAGTGAATGAAGAGAAAATTTCTGATAGCATTACACTACTAGGAAAAAATTATAATATTTTAATCCTTGGCACAGATTAAAGAAAATATTCCCAATTTTTATCCATGGTCCTTCTAAGTACTAAAGCTAAACAAGGATAAGGAGTCCTTCTTCAGGAAACTATTCGAGATACAGCTGTGGTGAACCATGTATGAATGTTTTCTGCACCATCTGGCCAATTTTCCAGGAAACCCTTATCTACCATAGTTACAGTATAACTACAAAGATTGGAACTGTGAATCTGTCCTATTTGCATAGCAGCAATCTTGTTAGTTTTATTACATAAATGGGTCACAGTAATATTTCAATAATAATCTAATGACAAATAATGCAAGGATTTTGGCAGTCAAGAAAAATCAGAAAACTTACCAGTAACTCTATTTCCAATGGACCCACATGGAAGATAGGCATGTCCTCCAATAGGAACAGGAATTACGTCACCAAAACACTTTAAAAAGAATTCCTTACACTGAATTGGTCACCAGTAAAAGTGAATCAAAGGACCTAATATGATGAAAAGATGTACAACAGATCAACAGAACAAATCAACAAACAATCAAAACACCAGGGCAGGAAGCAGCAATAAAAACTCTGATTTTCCTAATTTACCTTTTAAATCATCACACAAGAGAATAAATTACCAGTATAGAGAGGGAAAAAATGAACATTACTCATAGTCCCAGGTATTTGAAACTCTCAACATTGTAAGTGAAATATTTATTTACTAACAATAAGACCAAACCATCAAAAGTCTCTGATCAGCTAATGCCTGCCCACAAAGCTCTCCTGGAAGCCATCAGGATAAACAGTGCACACCAGGTACAAAAGGGTGATTGACTTGACAATCCTCCTGCAGGGGTCACTGGGTCCTAGTGAGGCTCCAGGGGGAACATTTTTAGTACTGTACAGCACCTCTCCTTCCATGCTGGTTCCAGGACACTGGGGAGACCTCTTTTATGATGGTGGGGCCCTTGTTTCTCAAGATAAGACCGTGTCCTGATGAATTGCTGGGGAGAGCAGATCCTCCACTCCTGTGGATCTCCCCACCATCTCCATAAGTTGGTTTACGGATTTGAGGTTTTCCATGACTGACCCAATGTTGCAAATCCATTGGCAGGACTTGCAGAAATTGGTCCAGCAGTAAAATGGCTGGCACTCACGACTTCCTGGTTGGTAGGTTGGTAACCACTGTAAATTATCGCCCCATAGAATGCTGCTGGACCACCTCTGACAGTTTTTTGGCCTTGGCTTCAGTGGTCTCCCGCAAGGCCACAGCTTGTGCTGTGTTGGATTTTCTGAGGGCCACCAGTTGTACTTTTGTGGCCTTCTGCTGAGCCGCCATATTCATCTATGTCTCATTAACTCCTCACCCACAGGAGCCTGGCCCTTCAAAATGTCACTTTACAAGTTTAAGCACAAACTTTGAGCAGTAGACCACAGAACCAGGAAGTAGGGAGACAAGGCAACATTTTACCCTGTTTCCACATCACAGGTGCCATAGGCACCTATAACCAACAGGAATGCTGCTTGCCAAATGAAGTGATAATTAAAGAAGCAACATTGAAAAGTTTAAAATAGTCCTGTGGCCCAATATCATATTATTCTAGGATGTTAGTACGGAAGAAAAGAAGCACTAGCAGGTCCTGCCCAATTTTGGTGTTGTGTATGGAAATAGGTAGGTTCTGTACAGACATTTTTTGTACCACAAATGACATTTATACTTTCTAACAACAATAAATGTTTTAAAAAGCTACATTTTTGGTAAAAAATGTGGTGTTGTTAGGGACATAGTTAAAATGTCTAAAAATATACTATTTTAATAGGCCTGACAGCTCCTGTATATTGTCTATGGGAAGAGAAACTTGTATGTCAACTAAAATCATTAACATGTTACACATATTTGTGAATATTACTAGTATAGTATGTTCCTTCTACTTTGGATTTATATTCTCAGAACCTCACAAAGTGCTGTCCATAATGAAGAATGAATGTGCTGCCACCTAATGGTAAGAATTAGAATTTTCTCCAATGTCAGATTTCCAGCAGTATAATCCTAAAAATGAGTATATGTCATTCTGTTACATCTATTTACCTTCAATTGCAAATCACACAGAGAAATTAACTGAATATCAAACAAAGTTATAATAATGACAAATATCTCAGTGTGTTCACATGTAAGTGTATCTACACAAAGATATATATTAGAATGTGTTTACATTGTTCCTGCTTCACTGAAGCTTAAGGTTTGCTTTTTCCACTGCCACACTGCCATAGGTATACCCTTATTCATATGACAGGGCAAAAGCCAAAAAATATCTGTGTTAAACCTGTGCACAAATGTTGATAAAATACAAACAACGTATAAAGTTTGTCCCTGTTTGGGTTTAAAAAAATGTACTGATCATTTAGCCTACAGTTTCCAGACAAATGTGAACATATCCATTTGTCTATATGTACATTCACTGAACAGATATCCGGTGTTTGGGTTATGAAATACATACTATGCATCCTTGACAGTGAAATGGCACAAAGTTTAATGTAAACAAAGGGAACGTTATATTAAATTATGGTTATCCTACTGACAGATGAAATAGTCACCTTTTGGGAAAATTTGTAATAGAAAAATGATTGAGGTAAATAAGCAAAGAATGATGAATAACAGCATTCAGAATCAGGCTGCTCATTTCTGGGTTGTAATAAATGGCCCCTTGTGAGACAACATTTAGAGAATCTATCTACAATCTAGAAATATAAGGACCTAGGGAGTTTAGAAGCAGACATCTTTACTACAACTGTATTATGGGGACTAAGAATATATACTGTGCTGAGACAGTAATAAAATTAGGAATGTTTGCTTTGGGGAAAAAAAGATTCCATACAGGAGACCTAGCAAAAAGGTATTCATTACTATAAATAACTATGCAGAAATGACTGATAACATTTCCCTAATATACCTACGCTAGTAAAAAGGGGACATTCACTGATAGTGGAGTAATGGTAAATGTTCTGATAAGTAAAACATCAAATGGATTGGTTATACCACCGTGAGGTTCTGCAAATAGTCCTCAGTGGCGTTAGAATACAGTGTTCAGGATTAACGGGGATAGTATTGAAACAGTTTTGAAATCAGTTTATACTAATAGGATTTTGTGTTTTTTTTTATTCTACTTTATACTATATGTGACCAGCAGTCATTGTTGTATGGGTGCCTAAAATGACTTACTGCATGGCACTGTTCAATATGTAATAGATAGATATATAAAGGTCTTTCATTAAAGATTATTGTTACATAGAAAATATCAATGTTTAAGGGCCGTGCAGGATAAAGTAGAATACCTTAAGAATAAAATCATGTGTGGGCTCAAAATGTCAATGATTTTTGTGACAATTCCTATTTTGTATAATGATTTTTAACAGGTCAGCAACAAGTTCTGGGTACTGGATTCAGCATGCAATAGCATGGAAGTTACGGGTGGAAGCTCTGTCAGGTAGTGTGATCTCCTGCCAAGAAAAAAATATTGTTCTGGCTCCAGAGGAGATACAGCAGTGCGGTACCTAAAATAGTTACAAACATCAGTGTCCTTTTCCTGAACCATACACAATCACTGAGGATTCTGTTTGCATTTTTTGTATTCATCCTTAGATATAGGACCAGGAAGCCTAAATAGTCCTCTTGGCCTAGAAGTTGCATATCTTCATTAATGAAATTACTTTTTTGAAAACCCCAATGATGCCAATGAGATATTTTTCTGTTAGACTAGAGCAGCTAGTCAAACTTTTTCCATGTAACTGAAATGTATCTTTATTAGATGTTATGAATGCCTATATTTAAATGCAAAGAACACAACTAGCAAACCTTTTTTATATACAATAGCATAAAGTAGTGGGGGGCAGCAGTTTGTGAATTGTGAAGTAATCAATAAACTAGTATTATGTCAATATAAAATACAAGAACAATAAAAGGGATATTTTATTTGTTTGTTTACAAGGTTATCCAAAATGACTGAAGTTTGATTTCTTTGATTCTTTCAGTACAATTTCAGATAACTAGGTGCAAGGTGCAATGAACATAAAACACAAGTTAGTGTAGATGTTAATTATGTTGAAATAATTATGTTTGGTATAAAGATGTATTTGGAGGTATATTACTTGCATACAACAGATTTCCCTTTATGAATTTATAGTAAAGGACATTAGCTTGTAATACAGAAAAGTAAATATCCATCACTTAAGTTGGCCATAGATGTTATAGATAACAATAGTAATTGCTCTGTTTTCTATTGTATTTAATCATTTATTTCCTGGATAATGCAGGTATAAATTTGGATTAGGAGACTGTCATCTATAAAGCCTCCTTCACATACTGTAGCAACCTAAAACACAGTTTTAAACTAGTCTTGGTTTTCTTTAGTTACATATAGAAACTGTTTGGTCAATTTAAATAAAAGCACAATGTCCAAACAGCAATAACCAAAACTAACCACTAAGACAGAAATGTAATTTATCTGACAGCGGTGAACTGAAATCTGATTGGCTGGTGGGTACACTCCACCCCAGTACTACCCTATTAAAGAAAACCACTTATGAATCAACACTTTATTTGATTAACAAAACTTGCGTATGATGTTCAGTAACCTTTATGTCTCCAGGGGTGGACTATTTCTTTTTGCGGGTTGAACAGCCTCTATAAGTTCTCCTTCCTGTGGACAAAGCTTATGCAGTATCTTCCAAAGGTGTTTATTCCTGTCCTGAATGACTTAATAGTCAATAATAAAATTTACATAGACAATGATTGAGTAAAATTACATTTTGGTCTGTGAATGTGGTCCATCTCCAATTTCATAACCCAGAGCTTCCTTTTCTTTATCTTTCTTTTTGTTCCCATCAGAATCAAACTGGGCTTCAATCTCTGCAGGATCAACGTAGGTGTAGAAATAGGCCATAACAGCAAAGATGATGCATACCGCCACTAACAGAGCAGCAAAGAGCATATACTCTGCCCACTGTAAAGGCAACCAGAAAGAACATGTTAGGCAAAAATCTAATTTAAAATTTAGTAACCATATGAACATAGTACGGGTTTATACTGTAGCATTAACCAGGGTGTATTTAATTTTGCAAGGAATATATATTCAAATACCTTTATTCTTGTGAATCTAAAACTTCCTGTGGTATCTGATTGTTGCATTCTTTTATTTATTTATTTAAAATGATTGTTCTTAGTTCCCTCCATAGAATATAAAAGACTTCCCTCCAATATTTTGGAGATGAGGATGTATTCTGTAGTCATACCACATTTCCTGTTCTAGGGTTCTATAGCAGTGAGTGTGTTAGTGGAAAAATCACTCTCAAGGATCAAGTTAAAATATTATTATTATTATACAGTATTTATATAGCGCCATCATATTACGCAGCGCTGTACAAAGTCCATAGTCATGTCACTAACTAACTGTCCCTCAAAGGAGCTCACAATCTAATGTGCCTACAATAGTCATATGTCATTAATGTAGTCTAAGGTCAATTTTAGGGGAAGCCAATCAACCTAACTGCATGTTTTTGTGATGTGGGAGGAAACCGGAGTACCCAGAGGAAACCCACGCAGACATGGGGAGAACCTGCAAACTCCATGCAGATAGTGTCCTGGCTGGGATTTGAACCTAGGACCTAGCACTGCAAAGGCCAGAGTGCTAACCCCTGAGCCACCGTGCTGCCCTTAAAGGGACAAAATAAAGGGACAAAAGCTCTGAAAATAAATTAATAATGCAGCCATTACAGTTAAGGACCGGTAAGCTTTTATCTTTTACGTTTAGGTTCAGATACACTTTTTTGAAGTACAGATTTAGCAAGCATTATATTTGTTGTTGGTATTATTGATATAAAAGTTTATACTTATGGATGGCTGGTGGTTTAGTTCTTTGGGGACAACGCACTTCACATGAATGCCACACTCCTAGGACACAGGCTATAAGCACAGAGTTCTCTGAAGATGAATCAGCACAGGATGCTTGTGTACTGTAGACACAACACCTAAAGTAGGCCCATTACATTTACGCTGCAAGGGTCACCCCTACAAAATGCTACTCTAAAAATAGCAGTTTTTTTTTTTTCAATTATTTTTATTAATGTGTAAATTTAGAACAGTACAGAGGAGAAACACAATTAACAAGTGAAAAAATACAAGGTTACAAACATTATAAAAGAAAAAGTTTAATCAGTTTGTTCACACAGTCCAAATAAACAATTGGGTTAAACAAACCAGCGTTTACTATAATTGCAAGAATCAATCAACATCTATAAGTTTTGGGGAATAATCGTCTAACATTCTTAAGGTATACCATGAAGGATGTTCAAAAGTTTTCATAATTTGTTCTTTTAAAGAATGGTTTGAGTTTCTATATAAGATTCCCAGGTTTAAAAAAAAGTGAAACCACGGACCTCTTATTCTAAGGAAGCTTCTATCCAGGCCATTTGAAAAACAAGATCCACTCTTTCTCTAAAAATACCTAATGTGGGTGGATCTGAGTCTATCCATTTATGCAATATTGTTTTTTTTTACCACTAAAGAAACAATAGATACCAAAGTTCTGCTTGCTCTGGTAATCCTCACTCCATTTAACTCAAATGAACCCAATTGCCTATTCAGATGTCAGGCATAATTGGTCAAGGATGAAGTAACATAATAGGCCACTGAACACCCAAATATTTTAATACTCGGACAGTTCCACAAAGCATGGTACAAATCCGCATTTTGATGTGTACATTTGGGACACTTACTAGTAGGAATATAACCCATCAGGTATACACGGTGCAGAGAAATATATGCCCCATGGAACACTTTAAGGGTCATCTCCATATACATAGCCGACGGGAGAACCTTCCATGCTCTAGAGAAAGCAAGAAGAACATCTTCTGCTGACTTAGTGGGAAAGTGCTCTGTTCATTTTACTATGCCAGTTTTCCTGGTAAAATAGTTCAACGGGATTCTGAGCACTGTAAGTGTCAAGTGGATTTTTCCAATCATTTACCGATAAGGATTTAGGAACTCTTGAGGTATTGGATTGTATTTGCAATAAAATGTACACTGTTGACCTCAAAAAAGGGTACTCCGCGGCTTTCTCAAAAGAGAGCAGACGCTTTGTATTGAGGTCCACCAATGATTGGATGGTGATGGTAGGAATGGATGGCTGTCTTTGCAATACAGAAGAAGACGATAAGTGGGGGAGATCCTGATTACCCCAAAAGGGAAGAAATAAGGAAGTGTGGCTTGGAAGAGTGGCTTTTTAACAATTGCCTGCCCCTGATCTTGTGCCATATCTGCCAACAAGAATATTCTAGGGGTTGGATAAAACCTCCTCTGGCAACAAGTCTTTGTGGCTATAGAGTTAATATCTCAAATTCAGATTAGGGATAGTAGAATCAGCGTAGTTACAGGTGTTGTGTAGCCAATCTTTTATATAATGTACAATAGAAACTGCATTATACAATTTAATATCAGGAAATGTAGTTCTTCCATGGCGGGTAGATTGGTGTTCCCCATGTGATTTTATTTCCCCATATGAAATCACAGAATAATTTATAAATATTCTTAAGATCAGGTTTTGTAAGCACTAGCGGTAACGTTTGAAGAATATATAGCAGTTTAGGGAAAACGATCATTTTTATCAAACTAATTCTGCCCGGATAAGACACTGTTAAATTAGACCAATTGCAGAGATGTTTACTCAATGTTCTGATGATAGGTGTCATATTTTGTGAATACAATTTGGAAGGGTTTTTAGTAATTTGAACTCCCAAATATTGTATTTTCTTCTTACACTAAATGAAAGGATAGTGTGCAGTCCAGGCTTGTCGTATAAATTTAGTCAAATACAAGGCTCTAGATTTATACTATACCCAAAGATAAGACCATTTTGGGAAATCAGTTTCAATAAAGGAGTTAGGCTATGTTTAGGATTGGATATGTATAATAACAAATCATCTGGAAAAGCGGTAAATTTTTTAGTATGTGCACCCACGTTTATACCTTCAAAACTTAGTAATGATTCTAGAAGTCTTAAACGAGGGTCCAGGGCTAGGTTAAACAAAAATGGGGAATGAGGACAACCTTGCCTGGTGCATCTAGACATTACAATGGAATTCGATAGATCACCATTGATAAATAGCTTGGTTGAGGGACTATCATATATATGCTGTATGTAAGATGAAAGAAAATAAATGCCTAAAAGCTGGTATGGATAACACAGCATTCAGAAGAGGCCATTTGATTTTATCAAAGGCTTTCTCTGTGCCTAAGTTTAGTAACATAGATTTTACATCTGGACAAGTGGCCCGAATTGTAGCTGTAATGGCCGCCCTAATTCCTACCGTAGAGTGCCTGTTTCGTACGAATCCTAGTGCAGCTTTATTTTTTCTGTATTCTGTATGACACTTGAAAGACTATCAGAACACAAACTGTGCAAAATACACTAATTGTTTATTGAAAAATATGTTGTTAAAAAGAATAGATAAATGAATGCAGAAGCAAAGATTTTTTTACCTGCTCGCTGAGACCTGCAGCACCAGCCACAATAAGCACAATAATATTACCAACAGCCACTGTTAAAAGCCATCCTGCCTGAAGCACAGATTTCATGTTGGATGGAGCCTGCCGAGACAAGAAAAAATGATCAGAAGCACACCAATGGCACCTGAAATCCACTGTCATTGTACCTGTTATGTGGGAATTGACTGCAAGCTTTATATTTAGGAGAGTAATTGCTACTTTTGTTGGTGCAGTGCATTCAACATTCAGAATATATCTGATGGAGAATCAATCAGTGCTACTGAAAACATTCAGACCTAGAAGCATCTTCACCAAACACTGGTGAATGTTTGATTCACTGCTTCATAAACAGACTTCATTATGATCCTCTTTAATTTAATTATAAACAGTTATATTATGTTGAAGTAATTTGTGGGAAGAGTATTTTTATATCGGGTGTTTTTTGCCGTATACAAAATTTACCATGTTTAAAATCCATTAGGAGTTGACGAGTCAAAACAAGAGACATGAGTCTCTTGTTTTACCATCCACATTCTTATAGGATGTAAGTTTAATGTACTAATATCAGACTAAACTACGACAAATAAAAACAAGGATCATGTCCTGAGCAGATTCAGTGGTTGTGTGTGTTTTTGTTTAATGGAGCTCCTACTTTACAGCTTGACTTCATCTTTACCCCCAGTTTTGTACAGTTTACAGTCTCCATTTTTGTACTAAAAATGGTTATTCAGTGTGAATTAGAAGATGCAGCAAGTCAGATAGAACCGGTCTCATTTATTGACTTTAACACATCTAGCATCATTTACCTTTTTGCCCTGACCCTAATGTCCCTGGCCCACCAGAGAAGGGACATCAGAGAGGCTCAAAATAACATGAATCTGTTATATTTGGCAGGCTGCATGCAAATATAACCTGCCTAGAAAAGCTTGCATCGGCTGAAGACTCCTTAGATGAGAACCAGGGCAGGGTTCTATGGTGTTTTAGAAAGCTATGTATGATCCATGCGTTCCATGCATAGGGGAACCACAGAAACTCAATATTGACATCAACTATTGTATGTAGTGAAAATGGAAAGGTCTATTTAAAATGTTTTATAAACTTGTTGATAGAGGTGGTGGATGAGGAATAAACAGGGATGGAAAATAGAAGCAGACTGAACTTAAGCTGTAATGATAATCATGTAGACTTTTGCTACCCACCTGAGAGTATGAAAATTCCAGCCCAGTAACTGAGAAGACAACCTCCCCAGCAGTAATAAGAAAGTACTGTGGAATCTGAAGGGCCATGTGTATCGTGTTGGGTTGAATATCTTCAATGTATTCTACTGCCATCGGGTCTGTGCACTATACAAAAACGAGAAAGTATAAATAAATAACTTTACTAATCTAGGCAAATCTGCTCTAATAATATATGTTTTCAGTGAGGGTAAAACTTTAACTGCAGTGATAAAATAAATAGGGTATTTGGTTACTTTATTATCCTAGGCATAGGTGGACTAACAGAATAACAAACAAAAAAAAAACAAAAGTACTTCTGTTACTATGTATACAAATACTATGAAATATAATATTAGCTGATTGTGGGAGATGATTTTTTTTAAATACCTCTTTTTTGCTTTTTTTATGAAATCGAGTTTTTATTGAAAATTTTTTTTTACAAATACAACAAAAGGAACAAAACAAAAAGAACATGGACAAGAACACAGCATACAGGAGCATTAGCAACATATTACCAAAACCATAAGGCATAAAGTAGGAACAAGTATATATGCATATACATACATAAAAGCTACAAGAAAAAATAGCAATAGTGGAGTGCAAATAATGCAATGTGGTTTCCAGTAATAAACATGACAAACCAGTAAATTCCTGTATACAGGACATAACATCAAAAAATGGGGAGGGAGGAAAGGGGATTCTGAGGCGATTTTCTATATAACAAAAGGAGGGAAGCAAAATAAGACCATCACATCTGTATTTGAGCATAATAGTCATCCCATGGCTCCCAGACCTGTTTGAATTTAGTAACAGTGTTCCTGAGCAGGGCAGTAAGGTATTCCATCATTCGGATATCCTGAATGCGGGCGTATAGTTCTTCTAAGGATGGAGGGTCCTTTTTGCTTTTAAATGCAATACAACAGGAAAATGTAATGGAAAATGCACAAAGCCATTGCATTAAGGTTGGGGAATACCTTAAAGCTGTCTGGGCTATAAGGTCATCAAATGGTGGCTAAGGCTGTCTCTTTTCTCTCTTGTTGAAAACCTCATATGATACACCTGTGTATATTTGGCCAGTGGCAGGACAGTTTTATGGGGCAAGACTCAGAGTGCAGGCATTGTTTTACTATAAAAAATGTTATTGAAAACAGTACAGAAGTGTAAAGATGGCCACCTAAAGATATTATATTACATAGGAATAAAAATACAATTTCCTAACCTTACCTCCTCCTAATACAGTGTATCAGCTTTCTTATCCCTACAAAGGTTTCACCACTCTATGGGTGCTTTGCCCCCCCTTCTTTTCCTGAGGGGGCTGTTTTATCTAAAAGCTTTCGTATTGGCCATTCTAAATCTGCTAGCTTTTTTTCAAAGTCCAAGACGTACATTATGGTGTAAAAACATATCAGGAAATATGCACATACATTCACTGGGGCCACAAATCCTAAAGCCTCAGAATTTGCTGCAAACCCTAAGTAGCACAGAATCTGAATCTCTTACTGCTGAAACTTAAGAAATTCAAATTACTTACGTTCTTAATAATTATTGTATAAGAGCTTCCAAAACCAAACTTCAAAGTCTCCGCGGAGCAATGCTTCCCGCTTTCAGTAATAGCCTCAATTTGTTTTCTGTACAAGAAATTATACAAATCATTTATTACTGTCATTTAAACACAATATTAGATGTCACAATCTCTCAATTGAAAGCTAATCTCAGCGTATTTATAAAAATGTAATCTGATCGTGTAATGTTAACAATTGTTATATGTATTATTGTAGCACTAGTATGAGTACGTTTCTTAAAATCAACCTATAATATTCCCCCTTTACGGTGAGGCTTAGGCTAGGTACACACGTGCAATAATTATCGTTTGAAAACGAACGATCAATGGTTATTCACGATTATTTTGAACAATCGTATTGTGCACAATTCTGTACATGCTGTAACAATACGATCGTTCAAATAGAATCCACCAATAGTGTACACACATTAGATATGATCGTTTAAACAATACAGGAAGAGACATGTACAGGAGAAAGTGTATTACAGAACAATCCACGATCATTGAACAACCGTGTACACAATAGATTAGGAACAATCATCGCCCAATCAAAGCCTCCAGGACAGTTGTTCGTTTCCAGCGAGATTCCTCATTTGTCAGCGTTGTTGTGCACTTTTTTTGTTAACAATTGTTAACAATCTGTCGTGGATCGTTCGTTTCCAACGACAAATATTGCACGTGTATATGCAGCCTTAGACTGAAGAAGGAACGTCAGGACCCAATATTGATGTGTGACAGCTCTGACTGTGCTCATTATTGGATGGTCTGGAGTTGTTTTAACTATCTTCTTCTATTGTTTGTGTATGCTTTTAGAAAAGAATAACATACTTTTAAAATCCTAATATTATTGTAGGCATAAATGCTTTTAAATGTAGGGATGTAAGAATTGCAGTAATTTGAACTGCATGATAAGCCACGTCCCTAACCACTCCTATTCAGCTGTATGGGAGGGTTACGTACACACTTCCAATAATTATCGTTGGTAAACGAACGACCAACGATCATGCACTGTATCTTTTGAAAGATCATATAGCACCAATCCTGTACATGCAGACAACGACACGATCGTTCAACTATATTGCGCACATGATAGATGCAATCGTTTGAACGATACAGAAAGTGATTTATATATATGTGAAGTATATATAGATATAGATTTATATATATACATATATATATAGATATTTATAGATTATATATATATATAAATTTATATACACACACACACACACACACACGAACACAATACAGTGAAGCACATGTACAGAACGTTCGCTCATTGCGCATGCTCGGAACATGCACGATCACTGAACGACCGTACACACGATAGATGGTGAACAATCGTCGTTCAATCAGATCCGCTGTGCTGGTCGTTCACTTCCAACGACTGTCCTTGTTCCTCTGTGTCGCTGGTCACTTTTTTTAGAACGATTCTTGGCCAATCGGTCGTTCGTTGTTTGTTTCCAGCGGTAATTATTGGACGTGTGTACGCAGCTTTAGAGTCAGAGAAGTAGTGGGGTTGTAGCGTGCTTCCTGAAACTTACTTGTTCCTTCTTTTGGAGGAAGAACTGCACTATCACTGCAAAGGCAAGTGTCCAGAATCCATTAAGTTAGTTAGGTTAGCTGCACCTGAAAACCACTTTTCTAACCACGGCTAACTATTCATTATTGCACCACAACTGTGAAAGGGGCCTAATAGTACTGTAGGCTGAAACTAATTTGTTTACTGACACAGATCTGTAACGTCCGTAAACAAATCAAAAGTAATAAAAGTAATAAACATAAAAATGGTAGCACTGCCTTATAGGCATCAGTATCGTAATCCTAGTGTGATAAAATGTTCTTATTTATGTGATAAAATGTTCTTGGTCATTATAAATTAATGACCAAAACATTTTTGTTATTGTATGTGATCTATTTCAAGGATGGAGAAGTATTTGTGTTTCATTGTTTTATACGGCAAGGAAAATTGTGATAATTTTAAACTAAAAAAAATTCTCATGCAGCTCTCAGATTGAAATGTAATGTACTTACACTCCCAAAGTTAGCATACTGTAATTGGAAAGGCTGTATGGTAGAACTTCACCGAGACTTGTGCCGGCCACCGTTATGTTGATTCTTTCTTGAAGACTATTAACAAACCTACAAGAAAAAATTGTACACATAATCTATTAAAAGATAAGGAGTCATTTTCGGTAGGTATCAGAAGTTGTTCAACTGTCAGGGTCATGCAGTGTAACTCCCTTTTAACAGAAAACCTGTACATTACCTAAGCAACTGAACCCTGGTAATAGATGTAGATCACCTAAATGAGATAGATTTCAGTGATGAATGTAATGGTAAAGCTAACCTAGTGTGGGATATATTTTCATGTTAGATGTATTCATGCCAATAACACTTTAAGGCATTTATTACCTTTTTAGAGAGATTGTATTACTACCCCTACCAATCATCATCTACATTTATCTGCAGAAATAAGGTGCTATCATTGTTCATGTATCATCTATAGTCACATCTCAATTAGAATTGTAAGGAATTAGGAGGAATTGCAACTATTGTTAGGTTTGGCTGTAGAAATGCTAAAATCTTTGTCAGCATTTTATCGTTTGTTTCCTTTTTCTTACTTCCTGTCTATTTAAAAGTTGTCGCCAAAACAGAAAGTGAGAGGGAATCTTTATATCAAATTCCTAGATAGGTTATAACTTTGAGGAAAATTGTCTTTGAAAAATGTCATTGCATTAAAGGCATAACGCTATTAGTTATTAATACAAAGATTTTTTTGTCAAATGTTTGCATCTTTTTTTATATGTCAAAATTGTAATAAAAACATTGAAATACAAATTCCTAGACTGAAGTTATACCTGCAAAATATGCTAGAAGTGTGTTTTCAGTATTTCCTAAACCACATTTCACTACAGTACACCTAAAGTCATGCAGCTCAACAACATGTAAATAATTGTAGCATTTATTGAGCACAGGTTATAATAACATCACCAGGCCTGAAGACTATGGAAGAGGCTGGCATTGATTCAGGAAAGGAGCACCATGATCAACACTGGAGGGACAAGAAAAGATAAGTATAACACTTACAGCACTACTCTATCCTGCCAAGCGAGTGGGGACCAATAGGGAGCGCTATGAAAGATCAGGGTACACAATATAGGAAGTGTTCTAAAGGGGGGTACTATAAATGGGTGGTATTATGGTAATGGTAAATAGAGGCACTATAATTTGTTGGCATTTAAATGGATATACTATATAACTATGCTCCCTACAAGATAAAAAAAAAGTACATCAAGTAAAGCAGCCTGGATTCTAGCTTGCCGAGGCAGCTTTCCCAAACAGATGCACCTAAAAGAGAAAACCCTATAATCCTATAGCAGTTACTGTTTGAAAGTGTGTCTGGTGTAGGACTTCAGTTTCATCTGAATCCTTCCTCATGGTCTATAGAAAGAATCACCTTCAGTATTCTGATACAGCTGCATTTGATATACCCAAGTAAAACAATCATCATAAAACATGTTTCAGCCTCACTGTAATGGAAATTGATATATTGTACAGTTTAAAAACACTAACCTGATAGCATTGCTTCCTTGCTCTGGTTTCTTGCTTATGTCTTCAGCCTGCACAGAAAATAACACTGTTTTAAAATAACTACCGGTATCATTCATGCTGACCTAATATCCAGTTATGGTAAATGGTAATAAGAAAATAAATCATTTATTGTACATAATAAACTCACTGAAATTAAAAGATTTAGGATAGCAATGACAGCCAACATACAGGATTTGTGTACTACCTACCCAGTCTACTTCCAGCATATTTTGATCTGAGATGACATAGGTATACCGACGCTCTCCTGAGAAGTTAGCAAAACTTTGAGTAAAGTTCCCTTTTCCAGTGACCACTCTCATTTGGGTATTAATGTTTAGCATCTCATAGGTACTTGCCTAAAAAAACAATGAGAATTATTGAAACATTTTGGGTAAACATATTCGTAATGTTGAACAGTTAAAAAAACAACTTTATTCTATGTCTCTCTGATGTTAAAAACTGTCAGTAGAAAATATTACAATACAAATGTACAAATTCAAAACAGTAACATGAAAACATAAAATTGCATAAAGTGAAGCAAAAGATCAATGGCTTGGAAAAAAGGAATGTGAAAAAGTAAGTACACACTATATCAAATTTATCATTAGGTTTTTTTTAGCATATCTAAAGAAGCAAGGGAACATTAGATCATGAATCAAACAGTAGCTGCACATAAGGGTTACTTGAACAAACAGTACAACCTAAATTAACAAACATGCAGAATTGTCATTTTGAAAAAAGTACATGTCAACGTGAAAGTGTTCCAGATTTGGTGTCAGTAATATGGAATAATATTACTAATATATTAATAATAAAATCCTTTTAGGCATGTTGTGGGTAAATTCAAATGGGCACTTCATGAGTGAGCAATATATTGAGTCATCTCAGACTCTGGTTGAAAGGTATACAAAATTATAAGTCATATCTGCTAAAGAGACAATACCAGTTTATGAGGCCAAGGTGTACTTCTGTGGTACACCACTTTTTTTTTTAAATAGAAAATTTGTGTTTAATTCAGTTATTGCTTTCATCTGTAGGCTCTGTTTGGATAAAGATCCTAATGTTCTAAATATATTGAAAAAGGACATGTACTTTTCACAGTGCTTTCCATAAATTATATATATATATATTACACATTGCTAATACCCGATTTATACACATTACTATGGGCTCAGGTATGTCTGGTAAATAAGTCCAACTAACAATATGATGATATATTCACATTAATATTGGACACATACAATTGTATACTTTTTTATGGAGGTGTGCTATTGTGTTAAGCACACAGACTGTGCACTCAGCTGTCTGTTTCTACAGTAATAGCATTGAGGAAATGTGGCCTGCAACATGTGGAAGGCATTTCTAATGGTTTGTTAAAAAAAAATGGGGTCTGTATTTTCTTCTAAAAATCACAATATTTTATTCTTTTTTGTTCTTTTTGTTTTAAATCTTTTTGACATAAATTCACCACCACTGGATTATGAGCTGTTTAGATTTTTATGTGCAGACAATAATAATCAGTCCTTGTGCTTGTAGAACAGTCTAAATATTTAATATTGAAGTATTTTTGTTTTGTATAAAAGTGTAAGAAACGATCATACCTGTTGAGGGTCCACTGTTATGAGGTTCTCAGAAGCAGTTGGTACATTTTCTTTAAAATAAACTGAGTAACTTTGAGTTCCCAAGTTAATAACTTTAATTTGTATCTGACTGCTGGTTGGAAATTTTGGAAGAGTTTTCTGTAAACAGAAGAACAAAAATACAAAGGGTCAAATTACTGCCTAATTGTTTCTATGAGCGTTTGAGAACTTTAATGTTGAGATGCCTAATCTAACCTTTCAAGGCATGTGTATCTGTCAAAGACAATGCAAACTGTGCCACTTATATTATTATTAGATTTAAATTGAAAAAAAATTTAAGGGTCTGGAGAGCAGTCTCATCAAAGGCACATTAATTACCAATAAAATTAGCCATTGATAGCAATTGTTTTGCATGATAAACTTAAATGGAGTAATTGCTTTTAAACAATGCCCTGTTGGTGAGGTCCGAGGACAGGTTTGAGAACCTCTGTCCAAAAGCCTGACATCTTATTAAAGATACAGTACATCCCATCCATGTATATATTTAATATTTCTTTCACACCACACATTACTTACATCAATTTCTAACTGCACAACAGCAGCAGCAACAAAAGCCATTGCAGCCAGGAACATTCCCACTGTCATTCTCTTCAGAGGGCTGCAAAGACAATGCAGTCATATAGCAATGCAATGTTAGGACATATGAAGCTAAAACTGCAGCTACTATCTAGCTATTGTCTTAAAAAGATCAAAAATATCCTTATCAGTTGAAATAATTGACCTCGTGTTTTAATCTCACTACTGTCCAGTAAATGGGTGTTTCGACAATTATCAAACAACAATTTAAACTTTTACAAACAAGTTTATTTGGCTCAAATCAAATGATATAGACTTTATTTACAATATTATAACAATAATATATAAACCACCAAACACATCTGTATTCGATCTATAGAAGATATCCAATAACAGATATCATTTAAAATCAAGCAGGTATTTTATTGTACCAACTTTACTTCATATTGTCTTAGTAAATATATCTATAACTAAGTAAGTCTTTTTCTTGTCAAATGTTTCTCAAATCCCAGTGCCCTTTCTTAGACCCTGAGACTCAGAAATGATTTGCCCTGCATCATTGGAGAGAATACAATTTGGATAAATCCACGTGTTACATCAGTATGTTGGGTTTATCCAAATTGTATTCCGTTCATTAAAGCAGAACAAACTATATTCGTGTCTCAGGGTATGAAGAGGGTGACTATGCTCTACAAAATACTGGAGCAGCAGTTTAAGTCAGGGGAATGAATATTCTATTAACCTACTTTAACCTAACACAAAATGATATAAATAGCAGTTCTCTTGATATAATAAACTAGTTACTTACGTGAAGTTCAACTTGCATTTCCTTATAAGAGGATAAATCACAATGTCAACAATGGGAACGAGGACAATGATCAATATTGGATTGACAGTCTGAAAAGAATTTAATGAATATTATTACATACAACACTTGATTTGATAATACTTGTTTCAATAAATAACTGAAATTCTACCTTACCTGCATTTGATCTGGTTGGATTTGAAAACCCGCCTAAAATGAGATAAGAAAAAGAATTTTCAGTATTTACAAGAGGACATATATAAACAGGTCATCCCGTAATTAGGTTAAGGAAATGTTTGTTTTATCACTCTATACAAATTAAGATGGGCAAATATACTTAAAAGTAAAAAACTAGAGATGAGCGAAGGTGCTTAAAAGGTAAAAAGAACTAAAGATTGGTGAATATACTTTATGTACTCATAAGGTATTAAGTAGATATGGGTAAATGTACTGGAATTGTACAAAAACGTGTTAAACATTTGTAAATGTGTATTTAATGTAATATGCTTTCACTGGACTTTTATCTATTACAGTAATAGCAGCCTCAAGTGTGAATGCTCAGTTTATGGTATACTGGACAGCAAAAGGTTAGCATTATGAATGTTTCTACTAAAGTACACATCAACTCTCTCCCGGTACCTGGGGTACTTAGCAAAGCACCCTTCTATAGGCTGACCGTTGTTCATTTAGGAAACAACAGGCAATACAGTGACTGCAAATATGGTAATAATGAAAATTCTAGTTACTTACAAAGTTTCCATCCATAGTGGTAGCTTGCAGAGTCCATCTTGAGCCCTACAAACATGAATTTGGCCAAGTGGACATTAGAGTTATTGAAGAACACATTTCATAATGTATAAAAATAGATTTGTCAGAGACACATGTAAACTGCACTTTCAATGTATAGATAAACTCCTTATCCTGAACATGGAGTTTTAATGTCCAACAGAAGCAAATTGTATACTATATACATTCACAAATTACCTGCTGATCAAAAAGTGCCCAGAACATTGGAAGAGGAATGTACAGGAATAAGACCTTCAATACCATCTTAATCTGAGCAATAAGACGCTCCTAAGAAAAAAATAGGAATATTTACGTTATACCAACATGTAAAATCTTGGTCTATTGTGTGGCTTAAAAAAGAAAACTATATTAAAAGGCTGAACTCCAAGCAAACAGCTATATGCACAGGTAAGTATGTGTATTTGTGCTCCTGTCTATGCGGAAATATAGATACAGAGATTTAAACAGCTCTACCACACAGCAAAGCCCTGTCTGGGTGCTTAAAGTGTAACTTTCACATCAAACTTAGAAAATGAATGTACAAATAAAGAGGGAATAAAAAATCTAGAGAATATTTTTCTTACATCATATTTTTCCTTTGCCCAGTCCATCCAGTGCTCCCTCTTAGGTATTGATTTGCTTCGATTCTTGTATCTATTACTAATGGCATACTGTTGAGAGGTAAAAGTTATGAAAAATATGAAAAAGTACATTGAAGTTTCTCTTAAAAATTACACATCTAAAAGAACCAGAACAGAATATAGAGGTGAATTGATAAATAATTATTATAAAGTTCTAAGCTGTAGATCAGTGCCATGTGAAACCGAGGTGTAATCATATTTATTAATAATTGTGTTGTCATTAAGTTGATTGGAGTCCACTATAATATGATAACTTTTAATTTACTTACAGAAATGCACTTGCAAACTTTCACCATAATATTACCCTGAGGAGATACTTTCTTGTACATTCCACTGCCAACGATAAATACAACTAGAAGAAAATACACAGAACTTATAAACAGAAAATAATTTTACACGATTGTATAGAACAAAGAAAAGTAATTTGACTGAATTGCTAAGTGAATATTCATCACAATGGTCATGACATACACATTTTCTGCATATGACTTACTCAGAGCAACTACCATGAGGGCAGCTGGCACACCAAATGCCAGAGGATAGCACTTCTGCTTACTGTGGATACCGCACTCTTGTCCTAAGGAACATAGAACATAAACTGGTAAAAATTAAAGCACAACCTGGATCCCATCAGACCTTTGGGGCTTGTAAAATTCAGTTTTGCTTATATACTTTAGGTATTCCTAGCTACAGTAGTAACAGTTTGCCAAGTTTGTGCAACAAATCTTCAAGGTCATGTGACAAACCTACATTCATCATAGATATAAATGAGAGAACACTAACAAATATTCTATATCTAAGTGAGCCATGATTAGATCACAAATGGTTTGTCAGACAGGTCACTGAGAATCGGATAGACTAGATCCCAGTGGGCTAAATAAGAAGCAGAACCGGGCCTATAGCCTACCAGCAACTACCCAGTATATACAACATATACAACTGTCAGATCCTGAGCACTAACATTTTTTTATCATTTACCATGCTATTATCTGGCCTGTTTTTAAAGAGTTGTTCCTTTGCCCTTACTTGACTTGTTTCTTTGGGTTTTTATGACATAGTCCTAGATTTTTTTTAAAACAAAGCAGAACATTCCAAGTGGAGGCTTTGTAAAAATAAAATATATATTGCAGAACTTTATGTAAACATAATGTTTATTCTATGACTGTAACTCAATTTATCACCAGTACACAAGGAGAAGGATTCTTAGATAAAACATGTTTTACACTTGAATTTTCATTTTCATTTTTTGATGTATTCATCAAAGTAAGCTTAACTTAATCCTTTCTAAAAGTAGAAAAGAAACATAATATTTAAATGGCCAAAAATCATCCAGAACAATATCACAAAGCATTAATTAGGAAACCTACAAATGTAAAGTTGAATTTTTTGTATTCTGATATTGATATTGTGCTTCTATGAGCCTCTATAACAGGGGTCAACAAACTTTTTTGGCTACTAGGCCATTTTGGGAGGTCAAGAAGGCACACTAGCCCCGGCTCTCTCCTTAGAGTCCTGCGCTGATGGCTCCGCCCCCCACCAGGAATGCACCTGAAGGGAAACCCCTCTCCTCTGCAATGCATACGGAGAAGAGGAAATGTCCCCTTACCCCGGCGGCAAAAGTGTTAACGCCGGACGCGGTAAATGGGTAAGGGAGGCATAACAAGGAGGCTCAAGAGCCGCGGGTTGCCAACCCCTGTCGGTCGGGATTAGGCTGATAGACCAGGGGGTCGTTAGGCCAGAACAAACTACTGGCTAGGCCGTATCTGGCCTAAAGGCCAGAGTTTGCTGACCTCTGCTTTATAAAGACCAAAAACCTAAGGGGATTCAGTCCTGCAAATACTGACCAGAAACATGCAGGTGTGTCCCACTCCATCTTGATCACTATGTAACTTTGTCAGTCAGTGAGGCACCCTATCACTTTCACTAGTTCACTTCATAGTATAACTAATAAACAGCGTTTTTATAGTGCTAGCATATTACACAGAGCTATACATTAAATAGGGCTTGCAGATACAGGCAGTGACAGAAGAGGAGCACAAGAACCTGCACAGAAGAGCTTACAGTCTAAGAGGGTCTAAAGGGACATTTACATGTGGACAGCTCAGATCCTAACAAGTTTTGCATAACAAGTAACCTTGGTTAACCTAGGAGATGCCTCCAATACACAAATAGTAAATCCACTACAGGTTTGTGTTCATTAAGTTTGGTTTAGAGGTTCTGTCCTTCTAAACTTCCATTTATAATATTTTTAAATAAAGAACTTTTCTAAAATATTGTGTCTTTGTACTCCTAAAAAACATTTAGCATTTGTTTGTGTTAATGCTGACTTTGCATTTGGTTATATGTACAGCTCCATAATAAATTATTACATTTTGCCTTATGGAATTCCTGTTAGTACAAAGAACACAGGTATAGTCTATGTACATGCATTACTTGTCAATTTTTACCATTCTATTCTGCCTATTGCAATCACCGCAAGAGATTAAAACACTGCATGATATAGATTTATAAATACCTCTGAGAATTGGCGTTATAATGGTTGACAAAAGACTACCAGCATTAATTGACAAGTAGAAGATGGAGAAGAAGCGACTTCTCTGCTTTTCCTGCCAAAAGAAACATATTCTGTTTAGTTTGTTAGATATGATATGACGTATATTAAACAAAATTTTTTCCAATGATAGCTTTGAATAAAGAACTAATTCTAGTCCAGTCCCTCTGTACACAGAAAATCATATTTCCTTCTTGTGGGTAATAAAGCCCTTTTTTGCATTTTCTTTTTTGATCACACATGTCATCAGCCTTTCCTCTGAGAAAAATAAATGAAGCTTCCCAGAGATATCAAAGGTAGATAAGTAAAATAATAGTGTGAATTGTATATAGTCACACAACATGAAAGTGGGTCCAAACATTCCCTATACAGTTCACATCATTACCACCATTTTTGTGATCGAAAAAAGAAAAATTCAGCCCTGGCATACAAACGGCATCAACCACCATAGGCCATGGAGGTGATAAAGTTGAGTTTGGGCAGAAATTTACTCTCATACATTAATATCATATTAACAGGTTACTGCAATGTTGGGGACAAGTAAACATGTACAAAACATCTGTATGTTACATGCTTTGTCACTTTTTTTACTCCAATTAATTCTCCTTTCCAGCCATTTAAAATGTTTGTATAATCCAGTGAAACATGAATACAGGATTCTGCTGCTTTAAAATATAAAGATGGAATTCAATATAATTTCAGTGTTCACATACTTGGTTTTCTTCAAACTGGTCTCCACCAAAGGCTGCCACACATGGTTTAATTCCTCCAGTGCCGAGAGCAATCAGGATGAGACCAACCATTGATAAGGCACTACAGAGAAAAGGATGTCATTCTTAGTCCAGTTATACAATACACTTGTTAATTATCTTGTAAATACTACATGCATTGTGTAATGTTAGTATTTGAAGTACACAGAATAGAGCATTTTTAGTGAATTTATCCCAGTACTATGTGTTCATTGCCTTTCTATCTTGGTCTGTTTCAAATACAATTTCAGTTGTTAGCAATGCTGTCCTATTGTACATGAGCTACTGTTGGATTTTGTGCACCTATTCAAGAGGTCTTTTTAAAAAGGTTTTGCCCAAGATTGACACAACTGTTAGAATAGTATTGTGAATATTGGTTAAAAGTTGTATAAATCTTAGATGAACATTATACATTGACATTTAGTTGAATGTTTTTCTTCTATATTAGAGACAGAACTAGAGATGATATCAAACCTTACATGTAAAATCAAATAACTTACACATGAACTGTCAAGCTGTCTGGGTTCCCATCCTTGTTGGCATCTGTTAGATCATGAATAGCACTTACAGACATAACAACCTGACCCACAGCATACACAATAGACAGGTAGACGATGGTCCTTTAAGTAGAAAACATCCATAAATGTAAAGATTCATACATTACAAACACATCGTGTAGTTATACAATAATAATAATAGGAAAATGAAACTTCAAAATATAAACTCTATTAGTGTAAAATTTTGAGTTATGGCCATCCCTATCATTAGATGAGCACTTACTTGAATTTTCCCAACCAAGAATCAGCAATGATGGCACCAAGGATAGGGGTCAAGTAGCACACAGCAACGAAGGTATGATAAATCACAGTGGCAAGGTTATCGTCCCATCGTAGAAAGTATTTAAAATAAAGCACCAACACCGCTACAAGGAAAATAGAGGTTCAGTGACCACAATATTTCAATATTAACACAGTATTACTGCTAGCATTTTATTGACTTTGCCTAACTATCCCTAAAGTAAACCTAAACTTTTCTCAGCTGTAACATCCACATCTGTCATCATGACTTGACTATTTTTATTGCAGTCAATTGACTTATGCAGTCAATTTATTCTCACAAGATACAAGCTAGATTATATATATATATATATATATATATATATATATATATATATGATATACAACTTGCTGCAAACTTTTTCTAAATGTATTATAGACTTCAGTCTATAAAGTGCAATTCATCTGCTGATACAAAACAACTTACCTCGCATTCCATAGTAGGAGAACCGTTCACAGAACTCATTGATGACGATGAAGAAGATACTTAATGGATAGCCGAAGCAACCCGGCTATAGAAGAATAGAAAGCTTATTAATGGTTGATGTAATAACAGTCGGAATATTATAGCATTATCCTCTAGTAAATATTCATGTACATGAAAGTTAGGCTATTTCAGATACAAATTAACAATTTTAAGGTCTACCATAAATTGATCAGTCTCTAAACAGTGACCAATAATTTGTATAACGTTTTACAAATTCAGTAATTCAAGTGTAAAAAATCAGTTTAAATGAAACAATCTAAATTATATTTGGAGAATAATTGGTAATTTTAAGGCTAAATTTGCACTTGCACCGAGGGATGGAAAATTGAAAGCTGATGGTAAATTATTGCCACACATTTGAGTGCGATGTTCAGCCAACATTCAGGAACATTGGTCAATTTATCAAATTCATTAAAGCTTTCAGGCTGGTGACATTTATGACATTTGGACATGCTCAGATCACCATTAATGAATGTCAGTCTGAGAGGTAAATTAAAAATCTGTTGCAGAATTACAGCTTAGAATGAGCCAGTGTTCTTTCAGTGTCATGAATGCCATGAATGTCATGAGTGAATGCCAGGGAAACAATAATGTTTATCACTAGTGTGAAACTAACCAAATACAGAACACCTTCTAAATACGGAAATATATTGTACTTACCGCTGATTTTTCGCCCCTCCCTGTGTAGGAAAAAAGAAAGTTTGGTTATAGCGAAATTGTGTAAACATCTCACTTCAATTAGTTTTCAGTCAGATTGTAGTGATACAATCAAATATTTATTGCCATTAGAAAAAACAAATTATGACAACAGCTATTTTTTTATAGGTGGTCAGGGAAGGGTTAGGAACTCTGATAGGAAATATCCCCTAAAAGCAAACACAAACCAGCTGGTTTTATTCCTCCCCTTTGCCATGTCTTAATTGATGCTTGTAAACGAACGACCATCCAATAATCGTTAACAAAAAAGTGAACAACAATGCCGATGAACAAGGAATGTCGCTTGAAATGAACATCCATCCTGGTGAATCTTATTGGGCGCCGATTTTTTGCTATCTATTGTGTGTACGGTGGTTCAGTGATTGTGGATTTTTCTGCGGTACACTTCTCCAGTACACATCACTTCCTGCATCATTCAAATGATCGTACTTAGTTTGTGTACCTTATTGGCAGACTATATTTGACCTATTCTGACATCACTAGATAAAGTGAAATTATTAGGTTTCTGAGGATGGTGATTTTGAAGTAGAAAGGTAAACTATGGGCTGGGTTTCTGAGTGATGCTGTGTGGACCCGACGTTATAAAGACTAGGGTTTAAATACAGGTAGTGGTATAACAAAAATCCTACTTAATAACATGCATGACATCAGGAGCAGAGTAGATCACAAGGATAACAATGAGGTATTATTATATATATATATTTATAAAAGAATATTATGTCATAAATCTGGTGTCCATCCTGATGACTGATGATTTTCACTTGTTGCACTTCTGTCACTAAATGACAGATCATCCAAGCTTTTGGATGGAATCCTGAGTGATGGCACTTCTTTAATGAAATTACCTTTCTTGGGATTGGTAAGGTGCATTCAAGCAGAACTAAATTTAGGTATACTCACCTGTCCCGCATACGCTCAGTGATTTTGACAACTGGAGCAAGGCAGGTAAGAATGCCTATTGCAGAAAAGAGATCTTCTGTCCCTGGCTGCAATAAATCCAAGCCTGATCACAATTTATTTTCAAGTGCTCAAAGTATTTCAGTGAGCAGTCACTGAACAGCGTCAGACCAAACTATGTATGAAATCAGATATTCAATATAAAACTGAAGTATATGTACACCGATCCTAAAAGTTGAGCTATCTGTTTTTTTCTGATGGTGTTATCAAAAAGCACACAATAAATCTGACTTTTTCCCTTGGACAAATAGGTTGTAATCACTCAAAAGATGATAACCTTCAATCAAGCTTCTCAATAAAATTAATAACCCGAACTAAATCCTTACCCTTAAAAACTGCGATCAGACAGGTGCTTGATTGCAGAAGGTACAGGTGATGTCCCTTCTGCAATAAAAACTTAAATTTACCTGCCGATTGCAATTTTTAAATACACTAGTCTGTTCCTGTTTTGTCATGGCACCATCTTCTTCTCCCCTATCCGGTTCCGATGCTTGGCTGAGTGTTTGAAGAAGGTAGTGATCAGGCAGGTAAGTATGTTTTATTGTAGAAAGGACATCACCTGTCCCTTCTGCAATAATCAACCTGTAGAAGGGACAGATCACAGATTTTTTTGTGGATCTATAGTCCCGCTTTACAGTACAGATGAGTGGTGATACTTACATGAGAGTCCTTACAAATCTTACAAATTCAAAATGCAATAATTCATCATACATATATTTATATATAAGACTTAAAACTTCTGCTTACTGTATACATTACACACCCATGCAATGTAAACATTAACTTTCAAAGATAACAACATGGGTTATTATCCCTTAAATTAACAGTAGCTTCAGGTTGGCGATAAAGGAATAGGTGTCAGTGGAGGAGAGAAGGAACAGGAGCCATTCGAAGTGATAATAAAATAACACT
>NC_092858.1:60460964-60489319 GCF_032062135.1 Pyxicephalus adspersus
AATAAAAAGATGGAAGTGGTAAAAAACCCAGATTAAGAAATGAGAGTAGGGGGCAGATAAATACAATTGGTTGCCGAAAATTATTTGTTTTTCTTTCTGGAGTCCTAAAAGGGTTTAAAAAAAAAATTAGATTTTGAGGTACAGTTTTGGAGTTCCTTGATAGATGGTAGATATTCAAGTCGTTGTAGCTTTTCTTTTCACAGTGGTGATGGGAAGATGTGGCTCAGAAGTGTATTTACTTTTTAGTATAGTTAGTAGGCATTTGAGCTATATATGTAATTTATGTGTTAAATCCCGAATAAACAAGACCAGAAAATGTAACTATGGGGAAATTCAAACAAATAGGTCTGTATGTTAAGGGTGATGGGTTGCTTTAGCCAACCTAGCTAGTACCAAGCACCATCACAATACCAGCATCAATCTTTACTGCCTAAACAACCGTAATGCTATATTCAGACTGGTGCCAAGGTTCAGTTACTGCTTCCTCATGCCACTAAATTGCTGCCTTGGGTGAGATGCTTACGTATAGAGTCTACCTGCAACAACCCAATAAAATATGAATAGGGGAGACATTGAGCAGTTCAGTACCCCTCAGTGCCACCCATTGTCAAATCTGCAAACACTGTTTTTTTAGAACCAGCTACACACATTGCTGTGCAATGAATATTTTTTTAGGGTAGGTACCTTCAGTGAAAAAGAAAAAAATTGTAATTTTGTTGTCACTTTCTTCAATATAAACTGAATTAAGAATATGTAAACTCAGAATATAGATGTTATCGATAAAACTGTAAAATGTAAAATTCTGAATGGAGGTGTCTGCATTACATTTAATCAAAATTCATTCTCTGGTCTGTTTCACAAGAAAGACATCATCGTGTGCACGTAGGTAAGCACTTTTAAAATTTATCATAGCTCCATTATCTTTTAAATATCTAATCAAAATGTACTTTGAGTTTCAAGTGTGCACAGTCAACGCATTTTCAGCAGATTGGAGATCGTTTATTGGCCCAATTGCTGATAATGTCTACAATCTCTGTTCTTTTACTAATGGCAATAAAACTCAGCTCTATAATTAGCAATAATCATCATATTGCAATGTTAGTTTATGTAAATGTAATGGATCAAAGGCAAGATGCTGAAGTGGCTGCATCTAAGACATTTGTTTACCTGTGATACTTTAAAAGGCTCTAATGCTGCATAGATTTGATATTATTTTTCTTTACATCCCCCAAGTTATGGACAAACAAATATATTGGAATGCTTATCCTCAATTATAATTGTTTGGAGAAGTGTCATTTATCTAAATCATAAAGCTTGGACCACGGTGTTTAGGCAGCAGAGCCCCATGGAGTTCTATCAGCTCCATTGTTCCAGGACTAGAATAAGTGGGTCATGTGATCTGTTCTGCTCCATTTACGAAGCTCTCTATTAGGTGCTCTCTCATATGACCCGGTTCATTTTTTTTTCTTTCTTCAAAACTCAGCACCAAAGTTCTGATGTTGGTTTAGTGAAGAGAATATTTGTAAAGCTCATCACTACATCCTCTCCATTACAGTATGCACACCACAACTCATCTTATTCATAAAATTGGACATTGGTATTTAGACATCAAAGCTCCAAGGCATTCTTTCTGCTCAATGGAGCAGAAAAGACTGTAGGAGAGCTGGTCAAATGAGAGTGGAGCTCTCCTTTAATTTTTAATGTGCTGAAGTTGGGTGGTCTTTATGTATGTAGAGAAATATCTTGGAGTCTGGAGATCAGTAGAATTTTGGTCCCGGGTTTGGGCTGCTGTATCTAAATGTTTTATTAATGTTATCACAGAAGAAGCAGCTTTCAAGGTGCTCACTGGATGGTATAAGATGGCGACTTGCTTGGCTTATGTACAGCCAGGTCAGCCTGAAGATTATTTCAGAGAATGTCATAGCCTAGGAGACTTTATCCATATTTGATGTTCATGTTTGATGCATACAAGATTTTGGATAAAAAATGATAATCTCCTTCAAAGCCTTTTGGGGGTTGCATTGCCCTTGGCCCCCTAATTGGCTCTCCTACACCCTAAACTTTTTAAACTGAATAAGTACAAACTTTGTAATAAGTACAAAATTATAATTTTAGATTACTGGCTGCTATTGCCCTTGCCTGGCATAAGCAATTTATAACCTTTATGAAGTTATTAGGAGAATAGGTTTATTTTTTGTCAATGAAAAGTTGTCTAGCATACTAACTCCTAATTACCAAGGCTTTCAGAATGTCTGATCTCCTTCAATCCGATATTTGCTTCTGTCTCTTCCCCCCTCATCCATTTCTCGTTAATAGTGCTTTTTGTTCTGATTTGTTAGTCCAACATTTTCTCATTCTCTTTCTTTTTGGTTTTTTTTTATGCATCTTATCACTTTAAGTACATAAGTTTATTATTATTATTAATATTATTAATAATAATAAACAAGATTTATATAGCGCCAACATATTACGCATCGCTGTACATTAAATAGGAAGTGGAAATGACACACGAATACAGACAGTGATACAGGAGGAGAGGAGAGAGCTTACAATCTGGGGGAATTCACACACACACATTTATTAGCTGTTTATATTCTGTACACCTTGTTACTGGAATATTGCACTGATCCTTTTAGTCAATATTTTGTGGAATTGTTTATTTTCTTTGTTATATGCAAAATTTTCCATTTTTTCCCTATTTTCAATTACATAGGTATATCTCCCCTCCATTTTTTATATTTTGTTCTATTTATTGTTTTTTATTCTATTACATATATCAACAATTAATATTAATAAATATAACAATTTAATGAAACTAGATTCCTGAAGTGGGTGCAGTGAAAAGCACATCTATAAAACACATTGCTGTGCTTTATAAATGTGTTTTTTTTGGGGGGAGGCATCCATTCAGTATTCCCCCTATTTTTACTCGCTTGGCTAGGCAGAAGGAGAGAGGGATTTCTATTGCCAATCAGATACAGCTTATCAAGATGAAAACAGTAGCATTCCTTTTAACAACTAGGGGATCCTGCACTTCCAACACACCGTAGTAGGTAATAAACAGTAGGAGGTATAGAGTGTGTCAATGCAGAGTAATCCAGGCATTTAAAAGAAAAGTTTTATTAGGAATTTCTTGTTTTTATTATAGTCTTGCAGAAAACTGGTTGGCTATACCCATGGCAGAATTGTACACATATGTACCCTTGTCTGTTATTACCATGATCAATAAACAATCGCAGCTTATAAACACACACACAGATAGAGAGATAATATAAAAATTTGGTATCACAAATATAAGTGTTAATAATAATAGATACAAATCCATTGCATCATCTTTTGCATCAGATACAAGTCCATTGGAATGCAAATGCAGATCTGTGATCTTAATGTATCTTAAATTGGTGCCAAACAGATGCATTGGCTGATACCAATCAACATTTGATTTAATAAACAAAAATTGATAAGACACTCTATGTAACCTTAGCATCCATTATAAGACATGTTTTCTATATAATAAAGCCATTTCCACTTGTAGTTACACTACAATAAAACAAGTAACTAACATTTGTTGTTACCCAACTACTGTCACAATGGTAATAGAAAGACAGGGTACATACCCATGGTGTGCAGGATACAGGGTGATGGAGTGGAGGCAGTATCCTTCAGAGACTGGGAAGGAATTAGGGATGTACTTCTTCCTTTATTGTTCCAGCAATTGGCTGATGTCCAGCATTAGCTACTCATTAAAACGGCACAACTTGTCCCTCCTCCTCCAACTTGTTTTAAATATTTGAGTGTCATTAGGTACTCCTCCTCTATCCAGACCACAGGTTGCTTAACTTGTGTGGGATGGGAGATCAAGCTGGAGAACTCTGCAATAAAATTAATCTGTGTACTACAGCAAAATCTCCCAGAAACACTGATAATGGTCACTTGTTTACAGTGACTGCTGGCAACATTGTACAGGGTGAGATGTGAACAAAATATACAGTAGTTTTAAAACTTCTGGCTAGAGCATGGCCATACCTGTGCATATCAAGAATGGATGATGGCTCCTTATCTGAAGCTTAAACTTCTTTTACTTCAGATGCAAAGAGTGCCCGCTTGTTCTTTGTAATGATCTCAAGGTGAATAATTGGGAAGAGAATTCTTTGTATTGAGCATTTATATATTTATACATCAACAAAATGTACATTTATCGCCTTGGTGGTCATTGTCACAAACCTTGTAAACTTATTAGTTTATTACACATATGTACATATATTAACCTTCAGAGGAATTCAATGCACAAAGTCAAGCAATTTTACAGTGTAGTATTAAGGTAGATACCCTTGGCTGCATGGGACATTTTCATAGCAGGTGCCTTTCCCAGTTTCTTTTACAGGAAGCTATATTGAAATAAATAAGTAGGCTGCCTTTGGAGACTCCTCTTAAGAATGCATGGATGCCTTTCGTTGATTTTTGGTGTAATGTAATGTTAAAGGTCTACTTACCCAACTACAAACATACAATATATGTTGGGGACCGATACCATTTAACATGTTTAATGACAAAACTCCACTTAGTTTTGATGACTCCTATGCAATGTTTACAGGTGATAGTGCCTTGTTCTGAAGAAGTGAACCTTGGTTCAAGAAACATGTCACAATAATGAACTATCCGATTAAAGTATGTTAATAAATATTTATTTATTTATAAAGTATTTTATGTTCTTTATATACCAACATTGTCCAAACTGTTTTCCTAATCAATTTTAGGATGACTAATGGTAATGGTGGAGTTGATTTATGTGATCAAAAAAATTAGGGTGCTGTATACTTATTTTGGAAGATAATAAAACCATTACCATGTCAGTCAGAAAACAGGATACAGGATTTTCAGAAGAATGTCAGCAATGGTATTCTCTATATATTTTCCCAAACCTGAGGCAAACACCCCCACCAAAAACACCAACACTCCAATTGCATGCTTACCTGAATCTTGCTTCATTGAATTGCCACACAGTTTACCTCCAGGTCACATCAAAGGTCAAATATTTTTGGCATTGGCTCCATGCTAAGCCCTCACTGATTTCAATTAGATTGTCTACCAAGTAGACACTCAATAGTCAGTTACAAAGGAGGTCATGAAAACACAGAAATTAAAAATTTGTTTGGAAGGATGTGATCACTGTGATCAACCAGTTTCCAGGTAAAAGTATGTAAACCGCTGGGGCAGGGGAGGGTGAGGTCTATTATGTGGGAGGTAAAGAGGTAAGGTAATGGTAAATTTACTTATCCTTTAAAAAGAATTCAATAACCCCAATATAAATATATATATATATATATATATATATATTTTGCATTAGCAATTGTTCTCAACCAGGGTTCCTCCAGAGGTTGTTAGGGGTTCATTGAGCAATTTTGTCTCTCAGGTCAATTACCACTGACATCAATGACATTTTGGTCATCTGCAAGGGTGGCATTCTTCTCTCTGGCCAGCAGTGCAAACAAATTAGGCAAATCATATATATTGTCAGGGGATCCCTAATATCTGAAATTTATTTTAAGGGTTCCACATGTTATTAAGATTGGGAAAGACTGAGCTACAGCACCAAAATAGATGAAAAGTGACCCTATATCATTATGGTTTCCTTTAGCAAAGTAAACAAATACTGCATACAATTTAACATAGAAGGTATAGAGGTATATAAGTTATATACAGGGGTGCTGGGATCTCTTTGGGTGCCCTATTGGCAAACTTTGAGGTCCTGCATTTCAGTATAATCTGCGGCTTATAAGAGTATTGTTAGAAACAACTAAAGGCTCCAATCCCTATACCCTTTAAGAGGGATGTATCACCATTCTGAAACTGCGTTAATGCCAGGAAATGCAATAACACAAAACCATAGAAAAAAAATGATGATATTGCCTTTGAATACATTTGTTGTGATACTTGGCTTCAAACCCAGAGTTTTGATACACACAGTCCACTTAACAGCTTACGTCATAGGTCTTTTCAGCATGACACGGATACAAAATATTTACCTGCCTGTTTTTTATCAATCATCTTGAGCTATGCACGTACCCTAGATGTGTAAGCACAGCCTCTCAGGTGTCCCATTGGCATCACCATCAGCCATCAGTCTGGTCAGAATGCCCCTCTGTAGACAGGTCTGGCCACATTCTCATTGCGTGTTTGCTCCTACACTGCAGTACAAGGAAAGCCCTGATTGAAGAATACTCTCTATTGTGTGCAAAACTATTTTCTGTTTCAATTTCTTTATTAATTTTCATTTAATCATACAAATAAACAAGCCAGCATAAAATGTGTCATTCAATATTCAATTTCCAACAAATCATAAATAAACAATATAATCTCTATACAACACAATCTTCAAGTTTGATTATATATGTCTATCCCAACCTTTCGTATTTCTCAGTTCTCAATCTCTATCTTTTATTAAGATTATTATCTCAATACACAGTATACTCCTAATGAATTCATTTTTATATTATAGACTGCTTCCCCCTTCCCACCCCCCTCATATACTCTTCAGTGACGAAATTATCTACTGTAACCCTTTACCTATTAGAATACTCAAAACAAACATGTGACTAATTTATCAATAAGAGGAGAAAAAAGTATTAATACCTTTCCCTCCATTACAACTAAATTATACAAACCCTACTTCTATTTGTGACCTGTGAATCCTTATCCAAATCTTTTTTAAAATTGTGTATTTTATATAATATCCCCCTGTGATATATAGGCTGAGAGGAAGTAGCCTTCCATACTTCATCTTTTGACCATTATTCATACCCTATTGTTTCAATCTCCATTACTCCCTTAATCTTAACAATACAATAGGGGTTTACTTTTCATAACCAATTCTTCTACTAATAACACTGTTTATTTTTACTTTATTTATTTATAATTTACTTTTCCTACTTTATAATATCCCATTTTACAATATCGACAACCACTAAAACACAAAGACCAAGGAAAGGTGGGGGACAGGAGGACAGGGGGCAGGCCGGCTAACACTCCCACATATGGAAAGGGAACATATATTACAGCCTACATAATTAATATTGTGACTATATGGTCAATATTGACTGATCCTAGCCGTTATTCATATAATGCTCAATCCATGGTGACCATATTTTTTTAAATTTAGGAACTGAGGCAGTCAATATCGCTCTCATCTTTTCATTCACCAAAACCAGGACATTTTATTTGCATATTGGGGGTTTTGAACCACCATGCTTTGTCCAAAACCATTGTAGCTGAAGTGAACGGATATGTTATCAATTTAAATTGAACATTAATACAAAACGAGGGTTTCAAACACAAAAGTGCCTCTGCCAGTTTTTTAGGAAATGCGCGTCTCATCAGAGTATAAGCTATTTGATAGCTATTTTAGGGCACTCCCACCATATATGATTGAGAGTTCCTAGTTTAATACATCCTCTAAAACATTTACCCTCACAGGTCAGCTGGAACCATGAACTAAAGTATTATACAAAGCTGATAAAACTCCTTTTACCTTTACGTTCTGTACACACAGTTTTTTAAACCACTTCATAATATTAATTACAGCAGTTAATCTCAACCTAGTTTGTATAAAATGCCTGATCTGGAGATACCTAAAGAGTTCCTCCAGTGGAGCTTCATTTTTTTCTTTAATCTCACTAAAAGATAAAATCCCTGCCATATTAATAAAATGACAAATTCTATATAACTCCTTTTCTACCCACCAAGAAAACTGTCTCGGTTCCTCTAGACCAGGAAGAAACAACGGGTTCCCAATTATAGAACTGGGCTATGGCCAGACATAAGGCCCCCGATATATCTAAAGTCCCATATTTTTCTGTTGGTGCCACCAACGTTTTCTCAATTGAAACCCATTTAGGGATAGTCTTTTGGGCATGGTATTGTAACAGGGGAGTAACTTGAGCAGCCTTTAGTATGAACTCAAATGCGGTACCGATAGGCCGCCCAGGTTCCTAGATCGGTGTAAGGTATGTCTTGGAACTCGTGGGCACTTTGCCCCCCAAATATATTCTGACATTTTACTTTGTAGCATTTTTGTTACCTGGTTAGGCATAGCTGATGGAAGAACCCTCATGGGAGATAGGAACTTTGGTAACCAGGACATCTTTATGGAAGCTATGCGGGCCAACCATGAGATTTGATAACGTTTCCATGTTTCTGATAAACCGATCAAATGTTTCACCAAATCAGGGATATTTACACTATACAGGAGCTCATATGATGAAGGAATATATATACCCAGGTAGCTAATTCTTTTTAATTCCCATTGAAAGGAAAAGGATTCTTTAAGCAGTTTTACCACTTCTGTTGATAAATTAATATTAGGAGCCTTACATTTTCCATTACCTTTATCAGGTTGGGCAAGGTTACAATGGGATTCGTCAGACTAAGGAGAATATCATCCGCAAAATGACAGAGTTTATGTTTTTCCCCATTTATCTCTATACCCTGAATGTCATAATAATATTTTGAATAGCTATAGCCACGGGTTCTACTGCGAGTCCAAAAAGCAATGGCGACAGTGGGCAACCCTGCCTGGTACCCCTGCCTATAGAAAAACATTCTGAACATTAGCCCATATATTGTATAAATGCCTTAGGGGACTCATACAATGAGGAAACCCATTTACAAAAGTTCTCTCCAAAGCCCCATTTGTTTAATAACGATATAAGATATGGCCAAAACACTAAATCAAACGCTTTACTTATATCCAAACTCAGTAAAAAAGTAATTTTGTTTAGCTTGTTGAATTAAATGCAATATCCTCCGTGTACTATCTCCCACTTGTCATCTGGGTATAAAGCCCGTTTGGTCAGCCGACACTAGGTCACCCAAACTATCTTCCAATCGGGACGCCAATATTGTCGCCAATGTCTTTGCATCCAGATTAGGAAGAGAAATCGTTCTATAGTTAGACCAATTCATCACATTACTAGAGGGGTTGGGAACATACAGATGGCTGCTTCCAACATACTAGAGTCAAGGGCTTCCCCTTCAAAATCCCATTAAATGTCCCCACCAAATAAGGTCCCAGTATTTGCTGGTGTTTTTTTTATAATATACTGTCGTAAACCCATCAGGTCCTGGTCTCTTTAAGATCCCCAAGTGCAAAACTATTTTCAATCAGTCTCCCATGTGTTCAGATCTCTTTTGCAATAAAACAAACCTAGTTGCATTTTTACAGACTTTTGTAAAATATGTGCATGCAATCTCCTCTTACCCATGGTCATGCATAGAAGGTACTTAAATCTGGGCTGGCCAATCAAGAATCCTGAATCTGGAAAAGGACTGGGTTAGGATACCGGGGCCAGTGAAGATACAAGGGGAGGTAAATTCCCTCTTTTATAAACCTCACTAAGAGGGCCCTGGTACCCCTGTTCTATTTTCTGTTCAGAACTAGCTACAAGCTTGTACTGTAAAGCTATTCTTCCTCTTGATTTCCTTGTTTATCTGTTTACCTCACATATAAGAGGAGAGCCTAGAAATCTTTCTAGAAAAAGTGCAAAGTAACCATTTTATCAATAACTGCATAGCGCAACCTTTGTCACAGAGTTTCCTGTTGATACCTAGTTCAAAGTTTAATTGACACGTTAATAATATCAATTAAAATTAGTGCATTTTATTCTCCACCTTTTTGCTGGATCCAGCTTGTATTTTTCAGTTATTATATATTAATGTATTTGTCACTTTTTTGTATCGATAATTGCTTATATATTTCCAGAGCATTTTGGGTAGAAGCAGCTCATTACTAAACCACTGTATATAAGCTATCAAATACAGAAGGCTTTCCTTTATCTATTTCCTTTTAACTAATATCTGTCCATGGCATGATTTCTTTTCATTACTGCTCAGTCAGACCCATACTGAGAAATGAGAAAGTTTCTTTATTTATTTTACACCAATTAAAACTTGACAGAGGTTCTAACCTTCCCCCAATCTGTCCAAAACTACAAAACAAACAAGTTAGGGTTCTGTTTCACTGCTACTGCAGATCATGTAATCAGAGTCTTTGAAGTTTCCCATAACTTTTCAAATTGTATCCAGAAAAATATTAACACAATATTTTCCTTATTATTATATTTTTTTAAATTGTTATATTCTCTGCATTCTTGTACAGATTGCAAAAATATTCTTATCTCTTACTACTTCAACTTGGGATTGATAAAAGGCCATTAAACAGAGTAGTAGCAGTGTTGTAGTTATCAGGCTAACTTGTGATGTGAACATCATGTTATGGTAATGATAAGATGAAGTATTACTAATCACTCATGTGAGTTTAAAGTTCATTTCAAGTGGGAACCAGACCTAAAATGAACACTAATGGAGTCTTGAGCCCAGCTTCAAAACCCAATGAGTCAGTAATCTGGAACAAATATGAAACACGTAAACCCTTAAGCTACGTACACACTTGCAATAATTATCATTGGAAACGAACGATAACGACCGATAGTCCAATAATCGTTAAAAAAAAGTGCACAATGATGACGAACAAGGATTGTTGCTGGAAACGAACGACCGTCTGGGCGGATCTGATTGAGTGATGATCATTCACCATCTATTGTGTGTGTCCAGTGATCGTGGATGGTTCTGCAGTACATTTTCTCCTTTACACGTCACTTTCTGCATCGTTCAATCAATCGTATCTAGCGTGTGCACAATATTGGTGGATTATATTTGAACGATCATATTGTTACAACTTGTACAAAATTGTGCACAATAAATTGAATTGAATTGTGAATCATCGTTAGTCGTTTGTTTTCTAACGATATTTATTGCAAGTGTGTACCTAGCTTAAGGCCTCATTCCTACTATGTGTGGTATGGTAGAGTTTACTGTGGTTCACATAAAGTGCAATACGCAAAGGCATCAGACATTATACAGAGAACAATGTCTGATGTTTCCACCTATGTATTGCATTGCAGTGCATTTTGACTCCACAAATTTCTGATTGGTTTTCTGCACTGCCCAATTCAGTGTAATGAATGGTGTCAGAATTGCAATGGACACTCACACGGATGGTTGTGTGATGCCATGTGTTGTAGTATGACATAAGACATGGCATTGCACTTTCTTTTTTTAGTAGTCATGACCTAAAAGTCTTTCTCTCCTTTCTTTTATACTTGTTTTAATTCAGTATTTTTTTTTCTTAGTGCAGCCAGTATCGGTATGACAGCTGCAGAACCTTTATGTTTAAACTGCAGCTACCTTACTGACATCAACAGTTCTATTCAGCTGCAATACAGAATAGGTATGTATCCATTCTCAGCCAAGATCCATTATCAAACTCAGGGGCCAAATGCATGCAAGCTTTGGGGTATGCAGATAATGCCTGCATGTTTATTACTATAAAAAAGTTTGAAATCTGCTCCCAGATTAGAACAACCTGCTGGCTAGATGCTCTCAAGGTATTTCTACCCTTCACAGACCCAGAGGAAATTTAAACATCTTGAGATGAATGTGATGTATAGGAGCGGGGAAGTCAGATTTTGTCTAAACAACAGTCAGGTGTTCTTCGCTCCAAACTCTACAACAATCTGTGCTTTGACCCTGTTATTTTTACCAATGCTTTTTAAATTGCATGACCAGAGTAAAAATGTAAACTAAAGTCTATTGGATAACTCAGCATCTTGAGTCTCGGTTTCATATTGAGAAAGAATTTTAAACCTTGTTATTGTTTCTTTTTAATTACCAAAGACATAAAGCTTTCCTGATGGATCCCATGCCTCCAAGTTGCATTGAACCAACAAAGTTCTGGAGAAAGCAGCACATCACTAGATTTCACAGAACACCAATTTCCAGTTGTCTGTGACCTTTAAGAAATGTATATGTATGAAAAATTTGCTATGCTGTGTTAAATGTGTGCTGTTATATTTGAACATTGTGTCAATACATGTCATTATCACAAAATGCAGCCAAACCCTGAAACTGGGCATACTTTCAGATAAAAAACAGACCAGGAGGCTGTTCTAGAAGATATTTGTAACTCCTCATTTTCTTCTTTAGCTTGCCATGGCTTTAAATAATTCTGCATAGCTCCAATTCCTAATTTTTATAAAATCAGAGCAGGCACAAAGAACAAGTTACGCTGGTTCCATAGTTTAACAGATCATCATATGTATGTGACATTTTTTTTCAAGTACAAACTAGTATTGTAATGCTTCCCAAAAGTTCTGAACCTTTCCTGTGGTCTTCTAAACCTGGAGCATGCATGTAAATAATATATGTAATAAGCCCATTAATCAAAATGCAATATATCTGTCTTTTGTTTTGGTGCCTCCATACCATTGTGTGTTACTGGCAGAGCAACCTTAATATATAGTTAATGTATATGTAAACCATGACATTTTATAGTAATGTAGTAAGACTCCCAACATGGTTTGCTATCTAAAATAAAATTTAGTTCTTGGACTGCTGCAAACATATGGTAGGCATGAAATATCAACACAGCAACATCTTTAAAGGGGACCTACAAACTAAAACTCTTTTCAAGCGTTGGATAGACTGGGTGAGGTTAAAATCCTTATTATGGTTCCTGTTGGAATCTTTCTTCTGGTTCCAGTGATCACACAGTATGGAGGGGTATTGCATGAACAGGAGGGCTGGCTGCAGCGAAATGCAGAATTTAAAGTGAAACTAAACATTTTTTCAGGCAGACACTTTATTACAGAAAGGACAGGTGATGTCAATTCTGCAAAATAAAAAAAAACCTTAGGTCCCTAATTGCAATTATTCAAATACACTCACCCTTTTCAATTCCATTGTTGGCACCACCATCTTCATTCTTTTTCTCTTCCCGGTTTCCATCTTCAGCCATTTTGATTTGGCCAGGCCAGGATGATGTAACACTCGTGCAGGTGTGCAGGAGTTCATTCAGTACTTTCATGCATAGCTCAGTAATTTTGACAGAAACACACAGCGATCAGGACATCACCTGTCCCTGTCTGCAATAAAGACTTGCCTGATTGCAAAGGTTTAAAGTAGAACTTTAAGTTTTGCTTTAAAGTGCTCATCCAGACAAAGCAACATGTTTCATCCCTAGAAGCAGATAGTTTTAGTTTCTCTTTATTTCACTGCCAGTCAGTTCATTATTGTTAGAAAAGGTGTCATTAAAGGAGTTGTTTCCTTTAAATCCTGGCAGTGGTTCAGTGCAGCAAAGGGGCACAAATAAGAAAATATATATAAATGGTCAAAGCACAAATTCACTTTAAAGCAGATTACTGCAGAAAACAGTCCATGTGATCCAGCCACTCCTTGCTCTTTTTTTTGTACCCATCTATAATTGAAATCTGCTTTGTATGTCTTCATTTCTTCCTGATTTTATACCTAAGCTCTACCACCTGGAGGCTAATTGAGCAGAGAAATGGTAATGAATATGGATTGGCCTAAGAATTAGGAAAAGTTTCAGGTACCACTATTAAACTAAATCATTGGCTTTTTGTATAATAAAAGTAATGGCTGTTATCTGCTTATAAGAAGGATTTCATGTTGTAAAAATAATGAGCTAACAGCTGTGCTAGTTTGGTATCACTTTGGAAGTTTTTAAACTTTTTGGTGTACATTTATTATTGAGCTTGTAAAGATCTCAATATCTTTTTTCCAGCAATAAGCAGAACATCCAAAATAAAAAGCCCTCCCTTTTTTCAACAGAAGCTGTTTTCTAAAATCGTTCAAAAACGTAAATGCAACATGACAATCACTATCATTTCTTGCTTGTGTCATTGGCTGCATGATTCTTTAAGGCATCCTCTATTATAGGAATTTATTTTTTGTTGGATACTACCTAAGGGGTCATACCTTTTAAAGTATGTATGCAGTTTTCCTCTTTGGAACACTGAAAGTTCACTGATATTTATGATTGAAGACTTTCCTATTTAGAGCCTGTGAGTACTTTTAACATTATCGGGAGAGATAGAGAGGCATTTCTGAGTATTAATTTTTATGCTGCTGTTAGCAATGCCCTGTAATACTGCAAAATTTGCTGAGATGTGCCCACCCTTTGATTGATATAAGCATAACATTACAATTTGTCTGGTATTCGTTATTCATTATGCCTTCTATTATGGTTTTGTTATTGCTGCCTTTACTTACTCTATAGGTATATTTATGCCCTGTGTACTTCACAGTGTTTATGTTTGCTGTGTTTTTTCTTTTTGTATATTTTCTGAAAAGCTCAATGGCAGCTCACTAATCGTTTAACCCCCTCTTCCTAGTATTCTCAGGCTCATACCTGAATCATAAATTCAAGGTAGCTCACAAGCTCAGCCATCTGTAAATTAGCCCTCGTCACAAGTAAGGGCAGGGGGAGAATATTCTGCCATGGAGCATGTTAGGAAAAGAAAAATGATGGTAAGTCTTTGTTAGGGTTTGGCTCCAATAGGACCCTGATGCACCAAGGACAAAGGTATCACTTTAATGGTTGGTATCCCTTTACACACGTGCCGCAGAATGGTGCATTTTCTCATTAAGGACTACTATTCTTTTACTCTTGGAGGTACAAATCACCTGCCACACAATATGTCAAAATACTACATTTTTTATTTTACATAAAAGAATAATGAAACCTTTTATGCAAGGTAAAAATTTACCTTCTTTTTCTTGGGGGGTAACTTTTTTGTCATTAAAAATATTTCACTGCGACAATAAAAACAGAATGGGAGTGCAGAGGCTCCAGGGATATATATGTCATGCTCCCCAGGAGGCTTTTGGCTGCTCTTCTACACATGCCCGATCGAGTGTATGGACAGAATTAGCTTTCAATGGGGGGCTGATCTCACACATGCACAATGAGATGAGCACATAGGCAGAATCCAGTGCAAAAAAAGAGGATGGCAGTGCCTGGTGCTTCCTCTGTGCCGGGACGAGGGAGGAAAACAGGACAGTGCAGAACCCAATCCAGGAAAGCTCTGGAGGAATCTGTAGAAAGAGGTGAGTTTTGTTTTTAGTTTAGTTCCACTTTTTCACAGAACATAGGTAGATTCACTATATTATACATGTCCTGCACAAGTTGTAAAAACTTGCTGGAAATGCAGTTTTTACACACCCAATTCCCTACTGTTTGCAATTGCCAAACACCTAAACATATGCTCTTTTATAACTACAGCACATTGATTTCCAGAAAAACAAATATGCATTTAAACAAAGTGCTTATGGCCCTAGTGACCAGGGAATTCTGACAGTTTGTTGGCTGGACATACTGGCAGAACTGTGGCCTATGCAGACAAAATAAGGCCGGCTTACAACGAGACAAACTTAACATTTCAACATACATAAAACTTTCATTGAGCTGTCTCACCAGCAAACCCATTTGGAGGGTTTCAGGATTTATAATATAATCCAAATATATATCCAAAGAGATTGCCATACCTGAGCCACAAGTGGAGTGTGTCTTTAAAGATTTGAAACTTGAATTTATCAAGTTCCATAAAATAGCCTGAAGGACCAGTGGGGCTCCCCTCCAGGAGACATCAGCTGGAAGGTGCACAGTTAGATTTACTCCTGCCAGGTAGTTGGCTGCATCCAGAGTGCATAAAAATGATTACCTGAGAGTGCATGGTTAACCCATTAATATGCTGATATGGAGCTGTCAAGAGAAATGTCTTTATGTACTACATATAGAAATGTAGGACAGGGATGAAAAGATAAATGACCTAAAAAAATCACCAGTTCAATGAAGTTAGGATAAATTCTGACCGTTTAAAATAAATCAAATTGCTTATTGCCCCTAATAATGGCAGTGGAAAAAGTCTGAATTTGGTGACATCGGGCAATCTGTTCATAAGATCACTGACAATCTGTAAAATACAGCATATAGAACTTCATAGTCAGGAGTATGTAACATACAGTACAACGTAGAAAGTGTAAAGGTCAGAAGTAACTTAGAGTGGTGGGATCAGGAATATGAGATGTACCATGCAATATGCTGAAGAGTAACATACAGAGCAGCATTTAGGGGGGTATGATAAGGAATATTTAATGCAGAATACCAAGTATGGAGCTAAGCAGTTTAATTGTATGTAATGGTTGTAATAGCATGCAAAGTATAGGGAGTATGAAATGACAGTACTGCAAGTATCTTAAACACACCTACTATAAACTGCTTATATTTATGTACAAAGTAGTGTCCTGTTTGATGACATGACACTACTTTGTATTCCCAGGTAAAACAAAGTAAATGATTAGATTATCAGTAAGAAAATCAAGTATGATGTGAAACTGCATCTGAAGTTTGCATCTAATTAGCAAAAACCTAATACAGTCAACATACATTTAAATGTCTATAAATTTAACATACTGTGGTGCAAGATTCTGTTATTTTCTTTTGTTATGCCTAAATAAAAATTAAGGCTCAACTTCAGTACAAAATTTGTCATTTAAGCTGGATATATATTTTATACAATATACTATATGCACATATACTCATAAGTATTCTTCTTATATTCTCATATTGTTTATGAGATATATTGAAGAGTGTGATGCGTTTTGTGTAATTCCTACCCGTGGGAAGCCCCATTCTTCTTAAAAGGTAAAACTACACAAGACTTTTTTGGGCACTGTTCATTTCATTGCTATACCATTGTTTTCCTCTTTTACCACTTGTAAACTATATAAAATAGTCAGGAATTTTTGATATATAGCTGTACCTAAAGAAATGGGTCCATAACCAAGGAAGCCTGATGTCGGTGTACTCTTTGCTGAATATTGAGGTAATGGAAAAGGTAAGTACACTCCAATTAAATTAACTATCATATTTAAAAAGATATTTATTTTATCCTTTTAAACATGGGAGAACTCTTGAAATAACTTTAGGGGACTTGTTCTATTATTACTATATACACAAATCACAGTACATTTGTGTAGTGGTCAGTAAAGCCGCATGCACACATGCAATATTAGTTGTTGGAAAGAATCTTTCACAATCCTTTCCAACTACTATTATTGCACAATGCTTGAACAGTGCTGTACATACAGCAACGTTCTGCTCTATCCAGAGGGGAGGGGGAGAACGACAGGAGGGCACCGCGCTGCGCACTCTTTCCCTTCCCTTGCATTAGGATCGTTAGTCGTCCATGGATTCGCCAGGATGGTCGTTCGGATGATAGACGACTGCCGCTGTACACACGCCAGATTCTCGCCCAATATCAGCCCTGAGCCGATTATCGGGCAAGAACTGTTGGACGTGTGTACGCAGCTTAAGTATCTTACAATGCTGGCCAGTGGGAAGACTCTCACCCTTATAGATAGCCAGACATTGGTGTCGCCTAATCTGACCTAATCCTAATCTGAGAGGAACCTTGGTTGAAAAACACTGCATTGGGCTGTCATTCAAACAGTGCCTACAAGGTAATATAGTTGACAAATTACATAACAAAATGACATGGTGTATTCATTTTTAAAAGAAGATTGATCATGTGAGGAAATGAAATACACCTCTACCTTTATCACTTCAAATCAAAGCCAATACTGTGAAAAACAGTGATGAAAAGGTTATTGTCTGGAAATTGTTTGCTGATTCAAGGTCCGAGTAAGTTGCAGTCATGAGGCCAACTATGAATTATAATTACATCAAAGTGTGCTTGATGAGAATGTGAGGACATGTGTCAGAAAATGTAAGCTGATCTGAACACAATAATGCTATCAATATACTATTAAGAAATAATTCCAAAGAACCAGCAAATCAGAAAAAATGTTTAAGAAAAAGAAAAAAAAAGGTTAAGGCCTAGGGCTGGATCAAGCCCAGATTAGATTTCCACTAAAATGTTGTTGGGGGACTGGAATCTGGCATTTCATGCAATAAAACCCACAAACATCTTCAATTTAAAGAATCTTGCATAGAAGTGAGATCAAAAATTTCAAGACAATGTCAGAGCCTGGTGGGCAATTATGTAAAATGCCTACAAAAGTAATTAATCATCTTAAAGGCAAAGGGAGTACTTGGTATCGTGGCACGTATATTCATATTTTCAAACATATGCAGTATAAACCTTTATGAACCTTAACCTTAATTAACGCAGGCTCAGATCTGCTTGGGGATTGAAAAATCCTGTGCGGCTCCCTGCGGCCTGCACCTTGCCAGGCCCTCTTGGTCACTCAGCGCTGGTTCTTAAAGAACATTTGACAGCTGGTGCAGGGTCATTCTCTATCTAGCTGTTGCAGGGAGTAGCTACATGTAGCGCCTTCTGAGAAACAGCGGTTCCCTGGTATGAGGAAGCAGTAAAAGCACTGCAACCTAGTTAGTGTAGGCATAGCCTAAATGTTAAAACAGTTTTTTCAGAATTTTTTTTTTTTTGTATTATTAGAATAGTGAACACATAGTGTGGTTACCCCCTTGACGAAAGCAAAATGAAACACAGAAATTAGCGGTTTCCTTTAATACATATGTAGTACACAATGTTAATTACAGCAGGACTGTGTTTCCAGTTAAATAAAATTAAAAACTTTTTATTCATCCCTCCCCAATATAAAATTACTAAATTAAGATTTTGAAAGAACAATATGATCAAAGCTTTAAATAACACCACCATTAACCACAGTATTCATAACCACCATTACATACATACATAACCTTTGCTTTGGCAAAAAGAAAAGTTTTCTTTTAAAACAGTGTATAAACCTAACATAGCAAAGACTGTATACATCTTTGTATTGCACTCGTTTATGTACAAGAATAAACTGTAAAGACAAAAATATATAGCAGGTAAAATGAATAAGCACATTTGTCACAATAGTTTTCAGCAATGAACATTAAAAAATGCATAGAAATGTAACACGTTTATGTACAGAAAAAAAATGATTTGTGTCAATTAACAATATATACATTTTCACTACTCGGAAACATGTTTTAGGACGGACTAGTAGTAAAGGTGTGCGAATGTGTGTAAAATAGGTGAAGGTTTTTTAAGGTTTCTTGTGTGTTTTGTGTCAGTGGAATTTGGAAGATCACAGACTGAAAAAAAGACAATCCATAATACAAAGAAATACAATCCTTAGCAAGTATTCATTGTTTCTAAACTAAATTTGATGTTTGTATGGTAAAGAATCTTATTTCCAGTTCAAAGATAAAATTAAATTAAGATGTTCTGTAATTAAAACAGAAACCGCACAGGGAGAGGGAAAAAATGAAGCGGACATGTATTATGACTGTGCTTGGTTTCAAAGCTAAAATGTAAACTTTAGTGTTATATTTTATAGAATATACTATACATTCCTTGATATCTGCTTCTCTAAGACCTACTGTGCTATTCCTTGTGACTGCTCCAAAGCAGGATTCTAGCTAGCATAAAAATATTTATTACATTACATTTTATATACTTTATCAACTTTTGCTCTTTTTTTTTTTTTTTTTTTTAAAAAGGATTGAAGGTATTGCCAAATGTAACACACAAATACAAACACATGGCTTAATAGGTCCAGCAGCAACTATACCCAGCCATATCACAACAACCGTATACGTTTGCTAAACATCTTCTGTAGTAGTAGTGATGGTCTTCCTTTCATTGTAGACCATGGGCTCTGCAAAGCATCCTGAGATAGCCATATGTGAGGCAAGGGAGTGAAATGAACAAGGACAATCATGCAATAGAGGAGGAGTTGGTCATTCCGTGGACGGTTGTGCTTGTTGGAGTTCCACTGATGGCATTGAAGATGTGAAGTGAGTTGGGCAGAACACTGATCTTCTCCTCCCCACACCAAATCTTCAGAACACAAAGAGATGGAAAGGAAAATCAATCAAAAGAATTAAGTTTCTAGAAAGTGCATTAAAAAAAAAAAAAAAAAAAAATAACCACAGCTTTTTTTTCTTGTTGTTCACACAAAGTTTCAATCTGTATACTGGTCCCTGAATCTATTCAAGTCATTTACAAGCTCTGTAAGCATTGTGAACACTTATTCTTGATGGTTACAGGGACTATTCTCCTTTCATAAAGCAGCATGCTTTTATCCATGAATGTTACAATTCTACTCAGTGGAGCCATGGTCAACACAAAAGTTTTTCCATATACAAAACCACAAACATCAGTTAGCCCTAAGCCATAAACACCACCTGCAATAAAAACCATCTCAGGCACATGGACCAGCAAACATGCAAAGATAAAGAGGAAACAGAACAAACTGTATTACCATCCCATCTGCTCATGTGTGCACAAGGAAAGAAAAAGAGAAACATCCAGTTATGGTTACTCTGTGACACAACATCCTATTCTGTATCACAGGAAAGTCACCCTAGGAAAACTAGGTCTAATAATAAAGCAAACATTTGTATGGATGGGTAAAAGATGAAAATTGTATTTTTTTATATATATTTTCAATTTTTCACAGGTTTCCTTTTGGGAAATTGTGCTTTCAATATTCATTACCATACATGAAAAAGATCTGTCTTTTACTTCTCATTGATACATTTTAAATCTAAACTCATGGCAGATATGACAAGCACAAATTATGCAACTCTTTATTCTTTAGTATATGATTAAATGCACTTTTTTGATGAAAGCATTGAAAGTACCTAAAATTTCATAAGTATCAGCCTCTTCCAATCCATGTAACTGATAAAGTGGGAGAGGAAGGACCCCACGTGTCTCTCCTGATAGGAGAGATGAGTTCATTGTTTCTTTTTTACTTCTCCTATCACATCTAAATCACAAGCTAGGGCAGGGACAAGCCCTGCAAGTGTAAATGAATTGCAGCAGCAACAAATCAGATCAGCTGCATTGTTAGACAGGTCTGTGCTTTAAGACAGAGCTGTGTAAACCATCCATTATATGTACAGTTAGGTCCATAAATATTTGGACAGTGACATTTTTGGCTGTTTGCATGGAGTTCAGGTTAATTGCCTATTCTCTAGGTTTAGTATAGCCTATTTGTTGGCCTAAATAATTTTTCTCTTGGTAGTACAATAAGCCAAATAGGGTCTAGTAAGTGTATCTAAAATAAGCGCAGACAATGCTGACCTAGACAAATATGGTTTATTTCTAATGTTGCAATTTGTATCAAATAATAAGCCAAAGACAATGCTTATCAAAGATCTATGGAAAAACAAGCTCTAATATATGCAAAACATCAAAAGTATGTCATTTTATGTAAACTATTACAAATGTTTAAATGGCTTCACTACATACCTGCTCATGCATGATTTCAGACAGCTCTTTCACCATCTCTCTGTAATTAGCTTTCATCTCTTCTTGATATTCGAACTGGTTCTCCTTTATAAGCCTTTCATTTACACATAAGGCCTGGCCACATGCTTCCACAAATTGCCTAAATTCATAAAAAAAAGTTAATAAAATAATGACAGGAGAAATGTTCTTTTGAAGGGTAAATAGATGGAGAAAATAAACTGTTATAACATTTAACCTGAGCATTGTCCAGATGTATATTTGTGTAACATGTTTGGAAATAACAGTATGTAGGTGTCCCTAAGGTATAATAAAATTCATGGAAATGTTTTTATTTTATAGTGTGCAGTCTGAGTGATATCTATATGAATGAACAAGCTCCAGCTATATTTTAATAAATGTTTCTGAACATGAACTAAGCTAAAACAAAATACACTTAAAAAAAACCCTGGCAAAAATGCAAAACATTACAGACTGCAAGCAGGACATGCCAGATCATTAAAAAAAATATATCTATAAGTACTTTTTGCATTACCTGAACACCTCTTTTAGCTGTTTAATTTTGTTGTCTGCATATTTTTTAGTGTTGGTATCATCCAAAAAGGCTCTTGCATATGCTAATGGTCCAGCATTTACCTGGAGAGAAGACAAACCACACCAATAAACTCAACCATAGATGTACATACAGCACATAATTAGCTCAAATCAGAATACATGATTTATATAGTACAGAAACCTTTTTCACATTGACATAAAGTGACATCAAATGTTATGTCATCACATTCAACTAAAAAAAAAAAACTCTTGCAACTGTAATATTTAACTTAAATGAGTCTTTAGGCCAAAATGACAGATCCAACTTGTGTGTTGGTGCATAAAACATATCTTTGTACTAGTAAGTGGCTTGTTTTACAGTATTGATGCCCTGTGTTCCTACCCTGCATATAGTACGTAAGGAATATTGCGGAGTGTGTCCATCTGTGTAACTGTAATTTACTGACTAACATTTTCAAAACAAAGTTGCCCACCATACATCTCTTATCACAAGTACAGGGGCAGGGAAGACACATAATTCTATTGATTTTGTAATGCACTTCAATCAGAATCTTTTAGAGCTATAAAATAATCTAATGGCCAGTTCTAGTCAGATAATATGAAGCCAGTTAAAGTGATCAATTTATGACTGCAAACAAAGGGCAAAATAAAAACCTGGTCAAAGTATGACTTTATGATTTCTGGGCATCATGCCATTTTTATGGGTGGAAAGATTTTGCAGGATCACAAAAAAAGTTGAAATACAGTATAATACAGAAAAAAATAAACCAATGCAGGGAAACTCACCTGTACACTGACACTGCCTTGTAATTTTAATTGTAATTTGATCATGTCCACTTCGGAAGAAGAGCAAAGCTGACGGAGTTCAGCTACCTTTTTACTCATTTCATCAATGGCTACTTCTATGGGGTTCAGATCAGTGTGGTGTTGATACATTACTGGAATCCTCTTCTTCACATATGGAAAACTGTGTAAAGCTGTAGAGGTGAAACCATATTAATGTGTTAAAGGTAAAAAAAAACTAGGGAGCTATCGCTACCAATGTATCATTATCTGTCTTTCTGATCTGAGGGTCACAACATGGGGCAAGTATATAGTCAGTCCTGTCCTCCAAACTTTTTCCTTGGCTGGACATTTAATTAAAGGTATTACAATTATATATTACTTTACATACAACTTATGTACATGGTAGTATAATAATTCATCTTGATTGGTCTGTAATCAGATATGCATCAGCCAAGTAAAGGGGCAGAATCAGCCTTTGGAGCCTGAACTTCATTACAAGCTTGGCCTGATTGTGGGCATGATTACAAGAATGAAGAGAAGATAACAATATAAAATATATTGTTCCTTTTTTACTCTCCAGAAACAAGGCTGGGGTAAGTTCCGAATAAAGTGGTATTGCTTAGCTGTAGGAACTAGCTGTCCCATCTACATACCAAGACTGCACAGAAATGTAAATGCTTTGGTACAGGAAGAAATAAAATAATAAATATGTATTGAAGTGGTGAATTGAATCGTTTGCCTGGAGTCCACATTTATTTCAATGCCATCATAAATTTATATCACAAGCTTGATATTGCACCTCTCTAGTTGATTTATTAGTAGACGCAGAAACAAGCAGTACAGTAAAGTGGGTGAAACTTTAACTTCATTGCGACCAAAATTGCACATTTGATTCTACATGGTATTTCTTTGTTTTATTAACAGCAAGACACAGCCAAGTGGCTTTAGTGTCTCAAGTTTGCAAGGACTCCCCTGAAAAGGGATTCTAATCCCCATGTCCCGTAGGACCACATACAGAGGAATAAGGACAATGTTACTGTTCATCACTGTGATTCATTTAAGTATTCCAGTCTTCAGTCAACCTATTCACCTAGTTATATCCTGTGTCACCTCCACTGCAGAACTGGTGCTTACATGACATGGTGTTTACATGTCCCTTTAAATTGGTGTCCCTTTTTGATTGCTAAATGTGCCTGAAAAGTGCTCTAAACCTAAGCATTTCTGCGATATGTCATGCACTCCTCCACTCAGCATTCCACAATGACTTCTGCATTTTACATTTTCTTTCTGCACAATGTACAGCAAACTTACAGTATCAAGCTTCCCTTCCGATTCATCATTAAGTATATCAAAAAAAAATTCCAATTTAAGTGACGCCTTCATTATGACCATTGAAAGGGAAGAGAAATTTAAACTACAGTGGGAAATCTGATATTGCAGTATGTAAATAATAAAAACATCTCGGGAAACATTCAGCCCACCCATTGCTAAACTATTGGACATAAATTGTAAAGTGTAATTACTATGCAATCCATGGCATCTAGTCAGATTTTATTTGCAATACTCAAACAAGTATTAGATAAACTAGTAATTATGGGACACCTGCTTGTTAAATAAAACTGTAAAACAAATATACCTATACATTTCCTTACACTACAATAGCAAATAGATTATCTGGATGAAATTTTTTTATTAGTTATATACAGTATATTGTGTACATACCAGTGAGTATAGTACGGCGCTTCCATTGCTCTTCTACTCCACCCTGCCTCTTTCCAGTGAGGGTAAACGGCATCTCAAACACAAATCGGCGAATATTGTGACTCTTCTCAAACTCTGTTTTCCTTTCCTGCAGTTCTTTGTCTTCAAAGTAAGGTGTGACATGTGTGACTTGGATGTAGGCATATTTGGAGTCCAAATCCTTTGGGTTCACCTTTAAAAAGGAAAGCAAACCAAAGAGTAACAAATATGAAAAATGCTTAGTCACTTTGTGTATGGGTACTTGGTAACACAGTTTTCTAAATGTTAGCTAAACTATAGCTTTGTGTAAGTTTACATAGCATTTCAGCCCAATAAAAGCAGTATAGTCGATGGTCATACCTTGCCAGAATCTTGTATCATTTTCACATTTTCAGCACCAAATTTGTCTGAGTAGAGCTTGAGAAGGCGTTGTGAGATCTCTGACAATGGAGTCAACTTAGGCTCTTTGTAAATATATTCTTTTCCATCCTCTTCTTCAAAGAACCCCTGCAAAAATACATCTAGATTACCAAAATCTACCAAAATGCGGTTTAATGTCTGACAGGGTGAAAACAAGTGTGACTCTAAACGGTTTCTGCACAAGATGAAAAACTTATCATGTGATCCTTCACATGAACTGACAAAAAAGACAAAAATAAACAAATAAAGAATAAATCTCTTGTCACACAAGGAAAATGTAACAAGGTATGACACAGTTATTGGCCCGTGATTGGGATACTGCAGGTAATCATATGTATGAATATTTTTCCTATTTTCTATTGAACAAATAATGGTATATTATAATATAAAATATTACCGTTTCTAGCCCTTTTATTTTCTGAGTTGCTTTTAATATTAACAGAATATTGGCAATGGCCAGACTTCATGGTCTAATTTCCTCACAAAAGATATAAACTTTTAATTCTATTGGACTGAAAAATTTTTCTCAACAAGTGAGGATGTTTTGAGCAGTACTACTTGCTTTCCTAATAAAGCTAGCAAAGTTTTGGCAAATGGACTATGAATGTACAAAATTATCAAAATGCCAAAAAATAGCATAATATACATAATAATAAATAATACATAAATGTATTATGTCAAAGTGTTTCTTTTATCTTTATGCATCGAATTTAAAAACTAACAGACCCATCAGGCTTTAAGGGGACTCCTGAGCTTTTCAGTCACAGCAGGAAGTATTTTGGAAGCCCTACTGCTCTCTGAAACTACAAACTATCAAAGATAATGGCCATATATATAATGATTATGAGCATCTTGATTACCATGGTGGCATATAAACCTATTTCTGTAAAATAAATACAAACTAGTAGAAAGGATTAACTGAAAAATTTCCAGTGAAATGTAAAGTGATGAACGTATAAAGATGCCATGAAGAAAAATGAAATTAAGAACAAAATCCACATCAAACCAAAGACTAACAGAGGATGCAGAGGATGCTGTAACTGTAGAGCCTTATTGGTAAGTCACTCTACATGAAATTACCTCCACATCTGTTTCACTGTCTGTAAACTGGTATTGCTATAAAACCATAAAAGAGAGGAGTAAGCAGAGTAAAACAGCAGTAATATTGCTCCCCCCCCAAAAAAGAAAAAGAAACTTTTTCAGCTTGAAAATGAGAAACACCTTTATTTTTAAGCAGAGTGTGCAGTGTGGAGAATGGCTGTGGTGCAAAGATTTCACATGATACAATTGGCACACCAAACTACAGCCAAGTTTGCAATACATGCATTACTCACACACAGTAAATGTGCAGATGGAAAGACTTTACTAGTCATATGAGAAGTGAAAAGGACTCTGAGCCTGTTCGTGCATAGAACGCAAAATGCTGCCAACATTATAACAGCAAAGCACACAGAAGCATGAAAGAGACCGAATGTGAACTTCTCCACTGAATCCAACACAACTTACCGCTGCCTTTAGATAGTAGAGAAAATAGAGGAGAAACGCAAATTGTCAAAACACTTCACTATGGACTATTTTGGTGCAAACTTTACAAGCCTTGACAGAATTGTGATCCTATGATTACTAAACAGACTTTTGCCATAGTGGCCTAGAACATAATTTTGGTAGAGAGAAATTTTTAATCTTCATTTATCAGAGATGCAGCACCTCAAGACACAATGGGCCTGATTTATTAAAGCTCTCCAAGGCAGGAGAAGGTACAATTTCATCAGTGAAGTTGGAATGGATTTCCTAAAAGTCATTTGCTATTTGTTAGCAAATGTTTACAGTCCTGGACCAGATCCCATTCCAGGTTTGCTAGATCACCCAGCTTCACTGATGAAAGTATATCTTCTCCGGCCATGGAGAGCTTTAATAAATCATAGCCATTTAGTCTATTTTCTAATTGCTACTTTTCGGCCTGACCACCACTTTAATACTTTAGGCCTTGTTTGTATGTATATGTCCCGTTCAAAAGTTTTCTTTTTAAAGTAGAAAATACCATAGGTCTTCTTGGAGATTAATTTTATCCCCCCCCCCCTCCCCTTCCCAAACACCCTGCTCATCACTCATCACTAGAAGTGTAGAATTGTTACTGCATGGAACTTTCTATAGTGACTTTAGAGGTAATATGTTACCCCTTTTTAAACACTTTTACAAGCCTAATCACTGTGGAATACAGGTTGTTTCAACGTTTTTAAATATGGTTCTCTAAAAGAGGTGATCAAGTTTATTTAAAAAGAGAACGAAAAAGGAAAGAGAACTTTTCTCTTCTCCACTTATTTTATAAATGTCGATTTCTCAATTGAATTAAAGCTTTCAGTGAAAACGTACATTATGGCAAACCTGCCATCTGAACGTTCCTTTTAGGTGTGTGATAGTCTCCGTTACTTCAAAATGTAGCTGGCTTCAGTTATCCAAAGGTATAGAACTCATATTTCAATATGACTACCAATAACTTGAGGTGTAACAAGTGCATACAAAGTATCCGTTTTACTTCATGAGTAAAAAGCATCATCAAGGTAATAATCATAAATAAATGTAAATGTGGTAAATAATTCTTACTTGTCCAAAAAAGGCCACTCTAAAATAAGTTCCCAGAAGTCGCTTGCCTGTATGCATCACCTCTGTAACCTTGCTGTAAGCCCGATGCAGAGTGTCATATAAATGAGCAAGTCTCTGTTATATATTAAAAGAAAAAAAACATTTTAACTCCAAATTTTTTTAATATTACATGTATTTTCAACAATATTAAGAACAAGTAAAAAGTGGTGGCTGGAGAGTTCTGATAAAGTTGATTTGAACTTTTATTCTGAGCAATCTGAGCTCAAATTCTTAGTTCAGAGAGTGCCCCCTTACACGTGAGATGTGCCACAATAGAAAAAAAAATCCTGTGTATAACTGGAAATAAATGCTGTAATTTCACTTGGTTAACAGTCACAATATGAGATATCAGGCAAATGTATGCACCAGAAACGGGGAAAAAAGTGCCCATATATAGCAAACTAATTGTGCTGATTTCACTTAATGAAGAGTGACAACTTAACCCAGTGAAATAACAATTATTTCAAGTTACACACAAGAATTTATTTTCATATTTTTACCTGTTTTCTCATATGGTCATATGTGCCACAATAGGAAAAATTGTCTAACAAAAACAAATTAATAGAAAAAATTGTATACCATAAAATTGCACTGATTTCACTTGGCTAAGTTTTGGTAAAAATACCAATTGTAACTTTGTATACATCTAATGGGATACCTAGCAAGCATTCAAAATATAAGTCTCTCAATTCAAACAGATTCAACATAGCATGTATATGATGTATATATATATATCAATATATTACCCTTCTAACCTTAAGCAATTATTACAGAATTTATTGCCATCAGCAGAAATGTTTTTTTATATCACTACAACTACTTCTGATATCTGCTGATATGAAAAAGGTCTACATGTAATTCCATCAAGTTTTATGTTTGTTTTTAAATTGTTTTCTCGGTTTTTCTTATGTACTTTTGTATTACAAAAACAAACTTCAATAAAAATACATATTATTTAAAAAAAAAGAAAGAAGAAGACTATTGGACTACATGGCAATGCAGGTTGGGGGCTAAAAAATAAGATATAATTAAAGAAGCTCTCCTCTTTCAGCAAAAAGATTTAAAATA
>NC_092858.1:60489432-60595308 GCF_032062135.1 Pyxicephalus adspersus
TGTCCAAATTTCCATGCAAAAAAGCATTACATTTTTCTTGCATGGAAATGTATTTAACTTAACTAAATAAAAAAAACAAAAATAGTTAAACATGTAATATATTTGTACAGTAGCATATATAAATATAAATATATATATATATATATATATATATGCCAAATGGACGCCGAAGGAACAAGGTAAGTAGGTTTTTTTAAGTTTAAAGCGACCCCGAGTGTGACTCGGGATTACCGCTTTTTGCGTGGAAAAGCCGGCCCGAGTCACACTGGGGATTTCCATTATCAATTCACAAAACTACACCTGGCAGAATGAAAAATTTTTGTCAAAGTAAATTATGGAAATTGTCAAAACCGAAAAAAAAATACCTCAAAATCTCTACGCTTTTCATAAATGGGAATTATGAGTTTATAGATGTCTGCAATTAGCTCATATCGCTCAGCTTTCCAAAGGCCGTCCGCACATTGCTCAAGAAGCTCCATCAGCACATCCTAAAAAACCGTAATCATCATTATAAATAACCTTACAGGTACATAGTTACAAGAGTACGAGATATAGATTATACACACACATTATATATATATATATACACATACACACACACACACACATATACATACACACACACACGTGCAGTTTTGTTTTGTTGGCTTCCCTACAAACCTAACAATACTCAATAGTTTGTTGGAACTTCTCAAAGTCAGAAAAGGCAAATTTAGTCCTCTATTGGAAGAAAGCCTACTATAAAAAAACAAGTTATATGCACGCAATTATGAATGTTATTGGGCAGTAACGTGCATACGTAGGGACTGGACCCACTTTCTTGCTGCACGGCTGTTTTGTTTTCTTTTTACAACACCAATGACTTTACAAACTTAGGGAAGATGCAAAAGAGTCTTAAGCTAAATTTCCAAAAGAAACTGGTTTAAATCCAAAGCTAAAATTTATCAGTGAATTAGTCATGATTCTTTAATGCCAACACTTATCCAGTAAAAGACTTAATCTTACTATGACATAGGAAATTAGTTAAATATTGACTAATTTATGTTTCTCAGATTAAAGGTTATGTGCAAACCCTGCATAAACCTTCCTTTAGTGTTTAAGAAACTGAAAAAAGATACCCATATTGTGCAAGATTTTTATCACTAGGAAGCTATTTTTCAGAAATAGTATGTCTTTTGGGAAGAATAAAGATTATAAATCACATGCTTTATAAAAAACTTACATTCTTCAGGCGTTACAAAAAGGATTATTAAATCTTATCTCAAGGCTTGGTCTACATTGGCAGTTTAAAAAACAAACGTAAACGTTCCTACCGCGTTTATATGCGTTTTTTTGAACTTTTACTAGTGTTTTAAAGCTTGCCTTTATACCGCTGGAAAGCGCTGAAAAACGTCTATGCCACGTTTTCCTGTGTTTACGCCCCAATTGAAATCAATGGACATGTTTACCCACGTTAACCCTATGTGCCTCAAAGAAAGGCCCTGGTGTAGATTAGTCCACTGAAATGCATAGGAATTTTAAACATAGGCTTTTAAAGCCTCAGGTTAAACGCTGGGGAAAATGTCCGCGTAGAGAAAGCCTAACAAGTTTATAGTTTAAGTTATGACTATGAGACTTTGTATAAACTGAAATGAAAAAATGCCTATCATATGTGTTTGATTAAGGGAACAGAGTTTGTATAACCAAATACACACACACTTTTTTTCTTTGATCAGTGAAGTTTAACAAAAAAATTGCTGTTGTAGAAATATTCACTACAGGGTGAAATATGAACAAAATAATATTCCTGTAGAGGAAGTATCCACAAGTTAACCACACCAAGAAATAGTGAGATCAGGTACACTAAAATGTATAGCTCTTTTATTGCACATGTGTTTCAGAAATCAGCAATGAACCAAAGCCTAAAATCATTCATCAATGGTCCATGCCTTTCCATGTCTGTATACCTGACCTCACTGGTCCTTGGCAAATTCTGATAATTTAAAATAATTAATGCAGAGGCAATTTCTTTGTAGGATAATGTCTGAATATACTGTAGTATATTTAACAGCAAGTGGTAAAAACTTCAGTGGAACATTAATGAGGTATGTACATAAAAAAAATATATGATATTCAGTTTTTAATGACTATCATCTGATTTCTAAAAGAAATAGTCATAGGAGTCATTCAATACCTCATTAAAATGCACATCTTGCATCCCAACATCTTCCATCATGGAGGCCTCTTCATCAATATTTGGAGTAATCACTCGGAAGGTTGAGCAGCCCTGCCTAAACATCCCTGAAATATAATATAAAAAGCCAAAGCATATCAGTGGGTTTGAAATACAGATAATATGTATACATTGCACTTACAGCAAAAGCTTTTGGGTATCAATGACTTTTTTTATTTTTACAAAGTGTTGCAATAGCCCAGTCAGCTGTTGTGGGACCTTTATGAGATTCCCGCAAACCCCAATGAACTGAAGCAATGTTGTAATTAGGAGTGGGCCAAAATTACTCAACAACGATATGAAAAGCTAATAAAGTAATAAAGAAAACAATTTATTCAAGTTATTGCTGCTAAAGGTGGTTCCTAAAGCTACTGAATCAGGAGCTATATCTGTTTTTCTCCACACCTGGCTTCTATATGGGTGTACTTTCTTTCATTCATCATGAATGCTGCTGCCAGACTCATCCATCCTTCCCTTCGCTCCTCTTCCGCTGCATCTCTTTGTAGTTCTCTCCATTGGCTTCCATTTCACCTTAGAATCAAATTTAAGCTCCTATGCTTTGCCTTCAAATCCCTACACAGTTACTGTCCCACTTACATTTCTGACTTGGTAAAAAAAAAACCCCCCCCAGCCGCTCTCTCCGCTCCTCCAATGACCTACTAATGACTTCCTCACTCATAACCTCATCACACGCACGGATACAAAACTTCTCTAGAGCTGCCTCAACTCTCTGGAATGGTCTTCCTCATCCTATTCGGCTTGCTCCTACTTTCTGCTCATTTAAAAGAGCGCTCAAAACCCATTTTTTTAAACTTGCCTACCCGTCTTCTGTAAATTGAAACCATCACTACTTCCCACCACTACATATCTCCCATCCTATTGTGTGTGAAATTCCCCCACCTACTAGATTGTAAGCTCTTCGGGGCAGGGTCCTCTACTCCTATCACTCTCTGTATTAGTCTGTCATTTGCAACCCCTATTTAATGTACAGCACTGCGTAATATGTTGGCGCTATATAAATCCTGTTTATTATTAATAATAATAATAATAATAATAATAATAATTCATGACTGTATGTAAACATAGCCACACGTGTCCTGTAATAGTTAGGCAAATTTTAGATCCCTTTGCTATACATTTATTGGATGTCATAGAAGTTTTGACATGTCTGCTACAACATCTAATCCATTTTTGGAGTACAATTAGAGGTTGATGAGTATACAGACAGTTATACTAGGATGCAAAGGGGAAGTTCCAGTAGAGAATGAATGTTCAGTCCTCTGTGATTTATAATGTTTTCCTTTATTGTTGCTGTTTACTGGAGGAAAAAGCTTATCTAAATCCTAGGAACAATAAAAAAAAAAAATGACCCGGGAGTACTCATTACCGATATGTGCTTACCTTTCCTTGTGAGGTATTCTGCTACCAAAGCCGCCACATGTACATAGCACATTGCTGCCTACAAGCCAGAGGAGGAAACAACATATGATACTCTGATTACGCACAGCACACAATTTATCTACAAGAGTTTATTATAAACAAACCTTTGATAAGCATCCAAACACATGAGTAAAACTTTCCTATTTAGAAGTTGTTTTTCCTTAAGTGTAGAACCCTGAGAAAATGTCACAATCTTTTTACAGACCATATTTTGTTTATATGACTTTCCATTCAAGTGATAACAAACAAGAAGGTTGACTTCCAAAAACTGACATAAAATTTGACTGCATTACTCCCAGTCAGGTTGTATCTATCATTATCCAGGCATCAAATTTAAATTACTATAAACAACAATTCTGTTGTTTCTCCTATTTGTTTAACCTCCTGGGCGGTTCATTTCTGTCCGTATTTATACGTCTAAAAGCGGTACATTGTTTTTAATGAAAATTTATTTTACAGTATAATATATTAGTATGAGTATATTAAAGTTTGAAACACAAAATCATGGCAAAACAATAAATTAAATAAATAAAAAAAATACATTTTTAAAATGTTTAAATACTATTATAATATACTGTAAAAAATGTTTTAATGAAGGACAATGTACCTCTTTTAGGCATAAATTCACTGTATTGCATTCAAAAGGTATTTTGTATTGAATGCAATACAAAATAATTTACAATTCCCGCCACCCCCCAAACGCAACGGCCGCACGCAGTGACGTCACCAGGAACTCCTGGGTGACTCATTAGATGCAGAGGATGTCAGCCGGAGGATGCGAGAGGATGGGGATCGCCAAGGATGGGAGAGGACGGGGATCACGAAGAAGGACGCAGGTTTTTCATTGTTTTAGCTACCCCAAGTGTGACTCGGGGTTACAGCTTTCAGTATCTTTTTTTTACCCCGAGTCACACTTGGGGTTACCGCTGGGGATGTTAAACAAGACCCTAGACATGTATTTTGTTGACTACAACCCAGTGGACAACTTTCATTTTCACACAGGTTTTTTTGTACAATATATAGCAAACAAAGCCTGACACTTTTCCTTTTCAAAGGAAAATGTTAGAATTAAATAAGTTATGAATTATGTTCAGAGGTAAAAACAGAACACAAAAATATAAAATAAAAACAAAAAAAACATAAAAATATACCCCATACTACAAATTGGAGTTCTCCGAAATATCAGCAGCTGACTACAACAACAAACACAGCCCCTTCTCCCCATCCTAGGGTACATTGTCAGGTTATAAAACAAAATTTTAAAATAAAATGTCTGCTTTGCAAGATAAGTGTCATAAAGGCATGCTGTCAAATATTAACCTAATACAAAAAACAATGCAAATTAAAATAATGGAAAAAAAGATAGAAAACATGGTTATATGTTTTTTGTGCATTAAATTGCTTTGTGTCAGTAAGCCCACACATTTTATATGGGATGCAAATACACCTAAATCTGAAAAAAATGCTGCTTTATGTTTTGAAGCATACTTGCCTTGTCAAGCACAAATTGTTTTCATGTGTGTGTTGTGGTTCATTGTGTATATAAAGTGGGATGAACCTAAACAATGGAACGACAATGCACTGCACATATACTGTAATGCCCTTTTATATGCACTGTTGTAAGCAAAAACTTGGGAAGGATTAGAAGTAGAAACACATTTCATTGACGGCAATTTAGAAAAAGACTTCTATTGGACACACACACAAAATTAGCCTATCCTTAAAATTATTCAACAATCACCATACCTCTGATAAGTCGCCATGTTTGACATGAATCCTTGCCATGCTATCTAACCAGGTTTTCCTTAGCTCAGGAGTGCTGGCATATGATTTTGCAAGGCTGTACTGCAGGTCTACAAGCATCTCTGGATCATTCTCATGCTCCTTCATCTGTGCTGTAGCCATTAGCACTGTGCGAATTCTTTTAGTAAGGTCTTTTACATCAGAAGGAAAGGTGGTATGCTGTGGAACAAACAAAGCAGACCGAGCTTTTACTAGACATATTGTATTTTTCTTTTTTAATCAACTAAATATTTACTGGGTAAGACAAGGCTAAACTGGTTTAGTGGGCATTTGCCGGTTAGTTTTAATTAGGCTGATTTGCCTGTATTGTATTTTAGTATGACTGTCCCAGATTTTGGACTGTTTTTGGAAGTTCCTAGGTTGCTGAGAACCTCAATTATATATAACATCATCTTTTTCCCCCCACCAAAAACATGTTTTTTTCTTGGAGTTCATAAAGAGACACAGCATCATCCAGTCTATTTGTTCTCTCCAAGGTCTGCATGCTACAATTTGGCAGGACAGGGGTAGCAGTGGTCATAGCGCCTATATCATTAACCATGAAATAAAATATGTATTTTGTTACAAAAAATGATTTACATATTTGCTATGTTTATCAGCATATTAGCAAATAATATTAACCTTTATAAGCCGGTCACTGTTTGCACAGTTGTTGATTATGGAGAGAGACTGCTGGAATCTTGTGCCACCAATTCCAACCACATCTGCTATTAGCTGGCTTACTGATATGATCACCTGGAAAACATGGGCCACAGACAGCTTAATGGCATTAAAAAAAACACACACATTTACTTCATATCTAGAAGTTTCTCCTTTGGTATGCACATTCTGCTTGAGATAGAATTGTCACATTCCATTTGACCCATGATAGTGAAATAGTAATAACAGAAAACAAAGTCTGCCACATGTCATTGATTTAAGCATTAAATATATACTACCTACAGGGGAAATATGCTTAGACAGATTTAAATACCTGGTACTTCTGTGCACCGAGTAGTACATTACATGTGACAGTTGAGTCAATTAACAAACAATTATGCTCCTCGCAGCTAAATAGATCAAAAATGAGGTGAAGGAAAGCGTAATTCTGCTGGAAAGGGAAAATAAAGTAAACCTGTTACTTTACCCTCTATGAGCCAATCCAAGGTCATTTCTGCAAACACACTTATAGAATCTGCTTTACCAAGGGAGACAGATTTATACTTCTGTCTCACTTGACTTATCTATTCTACAAATGAAATATGCTTAACATCTTTACATCATAGATCTTTAGAACCCTACCTAAGATTCTCCTGCAACCATCAAGTATTATTTCCCTATACAACAAACACTGACAGTCAACTATCTAGAAGACTCCTAATAAGGTTGAAGCAGGACTAGCATTAAAACCTAAATTTAAATATATACATTAGAAATTACATCTTAGAAATCCCTTTATTGAACTCTTTCGCAAAGTTCAATGTGCAGGTCTTAAGTTATTCCGATTCTGTAATTACACTGATCAATAACTGCCAATATGCCCCTCAACCAAAAAAATGCAATTTTATCATTTGCTCATAATTTTTCATAATTGCATGGCAAAGGAAATGATATTCACCAGGTCTGACAGGTTTAAACCAATAAGGAAAGTATTATAGGTACTGTCATTTTCAACCATTTTCTTCTCACTTTCATCACTACAGGAAATATGGACATGGAACAAGTAAGCAGGCCAGGAGATGAATGATGAATATTTGCTGTATGTCTGTTCTGATACAATGGCCCAAGAAGCAGGGTGAGGATAATAATTCCGAGGTTTGCACCTCTAAACACAAGTAAACATTGAAACTGTTCCGCTTTCATTAAAAGTCACAATTCTACATGACCTCAATGTTGGTAAGTTATCTGAAGAAAATTCAATGTACAAACATGATTGCTCAATCTGCCTCACAAGGCTCAAGGAAATAAATGCAGACCACACAGCCTCATTACCTGTAAATGTGTTCTGACAAATGACTTCTTTCCAGTGTAGTCAAAGTTATTCCTCATTAAGAAGTACAGGAGCTGGGACGAGTCTGTCCTAATGGAGCTGAGCTTGGAATTACAACACTTGAGGATTTCATAACACAAGGCAGCGCACATATCTGCTCTTCCTTCATAAAATGTTGATGGGAACTAAGAGGCAAAATAAAGAATATTGTTCCTTAGTATCTACTGATATTCTATTATTTAGCAATAAAGATGTGTATGAACAATATAATATTATACCACTTATTACAAGAGCATTACAGTTTACATAGAACATGACTTTGGCTGGAAGCTAACCTTATAAATCAAAGATCTTAGCGCGGTGAAGACATTTTTTAATGTAGTTTCTGACTGGTTCTTCTGAAGAAAGCAGAGATACACATCAAACACCTTCTTCATTAATGGATTATGCCCATGATCTGCAATTAGTTGGTTCTAGTAAAAAAAAAAAAAAAAAAAAAATAAGGAAATAAATTTCACGGCAATGTATTTCAATTTAAAACAATGATACATGCGACAATGTGGATGTATGAAAACAGCTTCAAAGCTGCAAGGATAACAGTTAATGAGCACAAACCTTAAATGCCATGGTAAACAGGGACAATGTGTCCAGGATAGTAAGGCAGACTTCAGTGGCAATGTTGGCTTCAAGTAATGACTGGTGGAGGATGTCCGCGTCGGAATGGCCATAACCTACAAAAATCAAGAAATTGGTAAAATTATAAAAAAGAAAATAAAACCTACAGAACGTACAAGAAAATTGAAAATATGACAACACTGCTTCTAGATTAAAGGTTTTTCAATGCTCTATTTCTATGGAAAGCACTTCATAAAAAACAAATGATACAGTTTATAAAATTTCAAGTTTTTTTTAAATTACTACCATACAAAAGAAAAGAAAGGGTAAATAGTCAAGAAAAGTACAATATTTTCTCTTCTATACCACACTGTAAATGAATTCCAAAACCAAATCTACAATACATCAAATATGCAGTGGCTTTTGCTTTTGTAATAACCAACTTGAGAAAACCGTGCTAAGAGAACCAGATAAAGAAATGATGATATTTCCTATCTAGTTATAAGTTACAAATAAGAGACAGGTATCTGCTCACATTGAAAAACTGTTAGCATTTCCTAATTTTATCTCATAAAGCTATACAAAATGCACACGTGGCCTCTTTTTTTTTTTTTTTTACTAGTTTTCCCCTGGTAATTATGTCTTTGCTAAAACCCATCAACTGTTAAAGCTTTAAAGTTTGAGGATTGCAGAGTAACAATAATAAAAAAAGGGGGTTCACGCACACATTTAGGTTCTGTGCCTTTACACCACAACACTATAACTGCTGGATGCTTTGAGCTTGTTTTTGATTTTGTGAGTGCTTGAACTTGAGTATTATAGGAGTTAAAATTGGATATGACTGTTTGGATTTTTTTTTTCTTTTTAGTTGGTCACTTATTGGTGTTAAAGCAGCATGGCAGCCAAGTCTAAAAAACCCCTGCATATTGCCTCAGATGAATGACCCTGCACAAACATGCACCAAAAGGTGTGAAGCAGATCAGGTATCTTGTGCAGGATTAAAGCTTTTAGATTGCTGGAGCCAGTGACAGTGTTCTATGTCCTGCACATCAGGCAGAAGAATGCCGATGGCTGTGCGGTGTTACTAGGAAAAGCAGTTGGTGCAGGGTCTCTATAACTTAAAGAATCTAGAAATTCTGTCACTGCCATTTATTTAAAAGAGGAAAATACAATTTAAACGTGAATACATGGCAAAGTTGCCATCATGTAATATAAAATGATCGCACTCAACTGCACTCATTCAAAAAAAATATAAATTTAGGATCAAGAAGGACTTTAAAAATCCTACAAACTTTGCTTATGACGCTATATAGGAGACCAGATGACTATTATTACAACACAAAATATCCATGTTAAAACATATTTTTAGTTTAAAGAAAATGTTAAAACAACATATCAGATGTAACAGGATGGAAATGTCATTGTGAAATATTGCAAGCATAATGAACAGATGTACAGAGAAAAAATGTACTTTCAAATGACTTGTATAAATATATATATATATTTTTTTATAAACACAACAGGCTTCCTTATTTTGAGGGCAATCATAACCAACAGTTATGTAATTAGCTGATTCATAGCATAAAAACATACACTTAATACTATACAATGGGTTTTTAAATTATTGCTTTGATGTACTGCTGTAGAGTTCTGCAGTTTATAGTGCAATTTGCAAAGTGTGGAATGTTGACACTCATTAAATCACACTAATATTTAGACATGTTAGTTTGTATGAATGCAAATAAGAAATTTAAGAACCTTAAAAAATACCCATCTACTTTTATGCCTGTCCATACTAATTATGACATGCTTAATTTTTTTTTTATTGTTATTAATAGAATTATAAATAAATGAGTTCATTCAAATCTGAACTCTAGATAAACAGATCAAACACATAGAATGGTGCTGTTTTGCATGCCAAATGAGTTCAGATATTTACACAGCCCTGCAACTCACAGCCAGGAAAAGGACATTCATTCCTTTGTTAAAGTTTAGGAATATAAGTGGTGTTGTAGCTCCACCTTCTGATGGGACAGTAAAGAAACATAAGAACACTAATCACATCATCTGTGTGCCCACTCTTATCAGGGAGTTCCCTGTCTGTACACTTGTATGTACAACACCTGGTTGGCTACCATTCTACCCTATATAATGTATAGGGTTGTATAGGTTGCATTTAAAAATAAACAAATACAAATGTATTAAGTATACCACATCCGCTTGAATTTGCGTCTTTTATATCTATCCAGAGTTCAGAGTTAAAGGTTTCCCTATGCCATAAGGTATTAAAGGTACAAAGTGCCAGGTTTGTAGCTATGTGTTTAGTCTTTGCAAATATTTTTAAGCATAAAGTAAAGGGTACATTAAATGGCTAATTTGTCTTACTGGACCACAACCTTAAAAAGATAAAAGAAAAAAAAATTAATTTATTGCAGGGCACTGTAGAAAAACTTGGTAAATAAGACTGATTTAAATTAACAGTAAAATATAAACTACCCATGCAGAAAGGGTGGATTATATAAAGAAACAGTAAAACACTGGATTCTAAGTTATTGTGAAGATTCATAAGAACATTTTAAATATTACCTTATGCTCTAAAACACATTTATTTATTACAACAGCTAGAGTCATTTGAAAATACATAATGCAGAAGCCATGCTACATGCTGAGAAGTTTCCTCCAATACTCGATGTGGTATAGCACAAACCGTACAAAATTAGTTCACAGTCCATCTCCACATGCAGCTTTTTAGTTCATGAGAAACTATGTTAGGACGCTAAAATAAATAGTAATGCTATAATTACCGTGGTGACCAATTAGTAGCAAATACATGCTACAAAATTCCACAACAATTTGATTGCTCTGACCTTGAGCAAGCCAGGGAAATTTTTTCTAGCTTGTTCAAAAATGTTCTTTTTCCAAAACTGGCACTGCTATTAAAAAAAGTTGCGGATAAGGGTTGGAATTTCTTTGGATTTTTTAAAGCCATGTGCTTTACTTCTGCAGATTTCCCCTCACTTCTTTACAGAGATTACAAAACAGGACAAAAAAGTGAAATCTCTCAAGAGAGATACAGACAGAAGATCCTAATCCTTACCCATGCTAAAAAAAAAAAAAAAACTTTTCTTTACAGGTTATGTTGTAAATTTAGTTGACCGTTGTCTATGCTCTTTGTATGTGTTTAAATCCTTATCTTCCAGAAACCTAGAAGATGTACTGCAATAAAATAATCCTGTTTAGGATATGTGCCACCAGACCACTGCAAGCAAACTTTACCCAAGTAGCTGCTATTTTTTTTTACCTCAGTGCAGACAAATATGTAGATCTGAATAGTACAACGTCCTTTTCTGCAAACTTGTTCAGAATTAGAGAACCAAATTACTAACATTCATGTGTACACAGGCAACAATATTTATGGTCCTCACTGCTGAAAATTTCAATTTTGAGCAAATGGTGAAAATGATGTTTAAAGAATATCAGGGACTATTTTAAACCTTTGAGAAAGCCTGTAATTTGTGAAGTAATTTGACACACAATGCTTTCCTTGCGTGGCTGGTATCTTAATAAGGAAAATTCCACTTGTTCTCACTTTGTAATATAATACACTATACTTTCGCTTTAATAGAAGAGATACAGCAAACTGACATCAATATTTAAATGCATTCAGGTATTATATAATGTGGTTGTATGTTGTCAAAAAATGTACCTATATACATGCCCATGCTAGTGAATGTTATAGTAAATACAATGTCATCCATTCTAACCGTTGGATCCATATGTATACTTGACTTTGACAGTTTAAAAAAAAAAGTAATATAGTACATGAATGTTTTAAGGTCAGCCAGCTAAATGCTGTATTTTCCAAGCAATCAAATATGCATTTAAATAAATGAAATAGCACTGCAGGATACAAGCAGCATTAAGGTTTACATTCAAAATGACATGCAGGAAAAAAAAATGATGACCAATGAATTTTATAGTTTCAACGTACGGGAATTTGGACAAAATCATTGGAGGCTGTATCCACAATAATTAACGAATAACAAAAATAACATGAAAAATTGTTGTCCATATCAACCAGATTAATGTTCTTATTCCTTAAGTATGTTCAACAAAAATTGGGGCTCAAAGGGTTGCTATGGGAAACAATCTCACACCATATGTGTTTAATAAAATAGGCTCTTTTGTGTTGTTACAGAACAGTGTTAGAATTCAAACTGCAGACATTTGCCTGCCTTAAACAATATAAAACAAAACAAAAACAAGCTATGCTTGGGGTTATGTACAACAGTCAGTAAATCCAAGGAAAGAAGCAAAGCAGGGCAAATATAGAAAGTTTGGCTGAATATAAGGCATATTTCTAGGCCAGTGTCAACCTGATTGAATCTTACCATTGTCTACAGCTATTCCAAGTATACTTGATATCTTTCTCACACTGAAAACACAGAAAAAGTCAATTCATTATTGAATGCTTTTTCATATACACACAGTGAACTGTGGAGAGTGAGAGTATACTCTTTCCCAGCAACAGGAAAACTTTAATACACATACCAGAAAGATCATATATGTGCTCATGAACTGTCAAGGTTGTGCTGTCATCACTCCAGAGGATTACCACATAAGCAGGCCTGCAAGCGGCCAAGCAAATACAGTAAAATATGCTCCTCAGAGGAATTAGGCGTTTGAAATTCCGTCTGCTGTATATTTGCAGTAGATTACAAAACCTTTTTACAAAGCCAATTGAGAGGGAATGTACAAACTAGCTGATCTCCATTTAAACATCTGTGGCAGCACAATGCTGGCAGCAATGAGTGGCACACATCATCATCTGGTATTCAGCAGCATCAATTCTGTTTAGAGAAGGAAAAACATGATTTTAACCCCGACTACACACTCTTCTGTGTTCCAGGTGTTGTGAGGAACAGTTGTGGAACCTGCCAGTGCTGAGGTGGTACAGGAAGAGGCAGCTGACTGCACAGAACTTACTGTGGTTAAAAGTGAGAGAGTTATCCAGGCTGCTGAGCTGCTGCAATCTGGCATGCATCATTCCTGTTCTGTTACGGGAAACAGGTAATGTCTGAGACTTTCGGTCATGAACTATGGGTCCCAACCCCTCCTGGTTCCTGCAAGATGGGTGGAAATGGGACAGAGGCACCAGTTAGATGTGTCCCCACTGCAGAGAGGTAGGGGCAGTTAGTAAAGCAGAAAAAGCAAAAACATATCATTGAATACAAATCTGGGTCTACAACCACAGCAAAAAATGTCATTGTATCTGTAAAAGCAACATGCTACAAATATGCATTGAAATGCAATGACTGGGCTAATGTCTACTATCAGGAAAAAAATGAAACTACACCTAAGAAGGTTTTACATAACTCTACATGTAGTATGCAGATGGGGAGATGTGTAGTTTTAGATATCATTAGACAAGTTGTTAAAGCAGAAGGATTAATCAGCAATGCCATACACACAAACATGCAATAAAGGAAAGTCAGCAAGGCAACTTTTCAGTCTTACCCAGGCAGGAAGGGAGAAGAGCCATACACTTTGTTATACTTGCCAGCAATTAAGTGAGGGAAAATAGAAAGAGTGAGCCTTGTTAGCAATCTGTTTAGGCTGGCTTCCTAAAGTGTACCACCACCAGAGCTGAAGAGTGAGGACCAGTGCAGGGCACACATACACACATTTGTGAACCTTATTATGTATGTTATCATGTGAGGTAGTCCATACATGCATCCCTCACCATTTAACATGCTCATGGTCTGAACAGTAACAAAACCAATTAACATTAAGCCCTTATGTGTAGATGTAAATAACAAATACTGACTACTATAGGTGACTGCTGACATCTTATCTTGCACAATAAGGTTACTTTTTAAATCAACAATTACTATTGTACATTAAGCAGTATATTTAATAGGACATTTTTGAAAAAGAAAAGTTATTTACTTTGACAAAAAACAGGACATACTGAGGTTAAGACCTGCATCAACTCGGGTATCTACAAACTACCAGATTTTCAGGTTTGGGGCAGATCAGAGCCACAGAAATAAGATGAAACATGTAACATTCCCCATCTAGTACCCGTCTCTGTCAGACACTGCCTGGATCTCACACTAGCAAGCTGCAGGTACATGAACTGATGCAGGTCTGCACCCTAAGGATCTATGTCAGTGGTTACTTCAACATGTTAGCAGAACATAATGACATTTCTGTACCTTGTCTGTTTTAAAAGACATGACGTAATTAGCACTAATCTATAAAAACAATAGCTATATGGAAGGTAAAATGGTATGCAAAATAACCTTTAGTTCTGGTTTACAGTATCCTTTCTGCTGCTCCAAGCATTTGCTGGACCATAAATTGAGCAATGTGCATAAATTGATATCCTGGAAATATCAGTATAGATAATATTATGGTAAAGAGTACCATTTTTAATAGTACTAATCCATAAACAATCAATATCTGAGACGGCAAATAGTTTCCAAAGCCACTCAGATTTCTTTAAGATTAAAAAAAAAAAGAAAAAAAAGACTCCAACGTGTATTTGTCATGATTATACAGATGAAGATAGCTGAAAAAAATATATATAATATTTTGTGTGAGTGTACTGCTATTATTTATGGTAATACTTCCACACCCAACAGCTTTTAAGTTTAAGTATAATTTATTACAGACTGTCAAAAGTGTGCATAATCTGGACAAAGAATTAAAACCGGATACAAGACTGCAATGTAGAGAATATGAGTCATCATATGTGTGTGGCATATAACAATAAAACACAATAAATATGTGTACAATAAAATGTGTAAACAATGTGTAAATGTGTAAACAATACAATAAAATGTGTAAACTTGGTACAACAGCTGTATGTAACATGCTGCCCGATGCTTGCTCTAGATTTAGCAGTGCCAAGCAGGGAAAGGCAACTAGTTCACTTGCAAATCAAGTGCTACCTAGCAACACATGTTCACTTTTCTAACATTCACAAACCAGAAGAGAAAATAATTACCCAACATATCAGTGTTAGGGAGCATGTGAGCAATTCCCTTCCCCACCAAATGACATATCTGGTGCTTCATGACTTGCATGCTCCCATACTGTTAATTTTCTTAGAACTGAGTAAGGTCCAAGATGTGACTTGGAATTTACACAGGGCTTTTTCCAAACGCTTCAAGAGACCAATGGAATGAAAAAAGTGTGTGTAGCTGGGGAGGATAGCAAGTGAACGTGTTACCTTGTCCTGCATGAGCAATGCACAGATTCAAATGACCATATACATTTAATAAAATAGAATTGTGTTTGGTTGGTATAAAACAAAATATCCGTGTCTATCTTGTCTATCTATTTATACATACATGACAAAATCAGCTTAAAGTCACACTATACCTGGCAATGTAACGCTTGCCCATATACTGGAACTGATGAAGACACACTCTAAAAATTGAAGAAAAAAAACTAAGAGTTAAGAAACAAGCAACATATTAAACCAATTTGTTAACAAAGTTTAAATCTCAATAATAACAGATATAGGCCATACACATTTTAAAACAACATGCATGCATAGCACAGAATGTAAAATTGCTGCTGAGTTTAGGATATAAAGTGAAACAAAAAACAATACAAATATACAAAAGTACTTACTCAGAGATTATGAAAAAATCCATCAGCTCGGATGTTGTGGCTTTGTTCCAGTAAGTAAACAGTGCATCTGATAAACAAGATGGCTGGGTTAGCAATACATTCTGCATCCATTGGTAAATTTGTAACACTTTGTATAGGTGAAAGGAAAAATAACCCTGAGTGCCTTAAAGCAGTGTTTTTCAACCGCTGTTCCGCGGCACACTAGTGTGCCTTGAGAGATCTTCGGGTGTACCGTGGGAAATTATCCAATTTCAGTTAATTGGTCCCAAAATGATTTATTTACTGCAAAAAATTTGTCTTCATTTGTCTATACCAGCGATGTATAGTGATAGGCAGAACCAAAAAAAACTCTTCCACTAGATGGCAGCAGGTAGCTAATTTACGTGTCTGACTTTTTGGTGGTGTTCCGTGGGATTTTTCTAATTGTAAAATATGTGCCGCGACTAAGAAAGGTTGGGAAACACTGCCTTAAAGTATAGCAAATAGATGGTGTCATTGTAAAACCTACAATGATCAAGTTGTAATTTAGCAATGCAAAGGTACCTCCACAATTGTTAAGGGACAAGAAAAGCAGTAGTACAAAGACTACAAACACAAAATCTGACAACTCTAGCAATAGTATTCAATGACCTATTATTATTTAGCAGTATTAATATTAGCACCAACATTTTATATACATAAAATGCCTATACATTAAATAGGGATTGCAAATGACAGATATGGACAGTGACACAGAAGGAAGAGAAGACCCTATTATTACATTTGTCATAAAAAAATCTGAATAAATTATGCAATGTACCTTGATTACTAAATACTTGCAAAAAAGGAGAGTTAAAACAAGCTCTATTTTTAATCAATAAGGCCACAAACCAATGGCAAAACGCCTAAGATGCCTAAAGGGTAATATAGTGCCTAAGGTTTATAAAGTAGTAGCATTGGCAATCCAGTGGCCATGTCATGGCTTTAGAAAAAAAAGTTAAAAAAAAGTAGTGATGTTTTTAATGCATTATGCCTTCAATCGGTCCTTTATCTACTAGATGTCACATCTACTGTAAATGTTGCATATTCTTAATATTTTGCAATTCTATTTCTATACATTAAAATATTTGTTAGGAAATTATTAATTGAATTGGCACTATAAACTCAGATTTCAGTGCTGTTTGTGCCGCCATTGGGAAAATCAACCTTGTCTATTGGTCCTGGTGACCAATGTCCTCTGTGTAAGAAGAAATGGAAAAAAATAAGTTCAGTTGTCACAGACACATGAAGTGCAAAACTTTAATAGCCGCACCTGTTTTGGTGACAAATGTCTAGATAAGCCCTCACATAAAGAGATCCCTGCTGTCACTCGTTAGAAGTTTTATTATATTCCTTACTCCATAAAAATAATGATGATTTGGCTTTAAATGCACTTTATTGATACACAACTCCATTTTTACGAACCAGGCTTGAATCTTATGATTCATATTAGGTGGAAAAAAAAAATGAGCAATTTAGGGGAAACAATATAAAAGATAACATGGAAACTGTTCGCTTTTAATGTAACACAAAATCAAATGCTTCTGCAGCTCCAGTTATACTTTCACATCATTTTTTCAGCTAGTTGTTGAGAAGTGGATGTGTATGCAAATAGGTACTTACCATCTGACATGCTTTTTAGAATATGTAGGAAGCACATGAGCAAACTCTTAATTTCAGCTTGTTCTAGTTTATCACAACGTACTAACTGGTTTCCTGTAGATCCACCATGCTGGTTCTAAGATATATGAAAAAAATAATAGAATTGATTTCCACAATCTGACCCGTATTCATTTAAATAACCTGTACACAAGAGGGCAGCACTGCAACAGATTCACACAGATTCATCAAGAAGGCTAATTTCAGAGGTATAGAGCCATGTGTAGAAAGCAAAAGTTTCAAGCTCGGGAAAAAAAACAAAAAACAAATCAATCCTTCAATTTAGTTATGAAGTACAGTGAGCATTATTACGGAGACAATACATTTCTGTTTCTAACAATAATTTTCCACCAATATAGGACATTTATTTAGGTGAACTGGCTACCTTGCTTCTAGGGACTGTCTCTGCTAAATTACCTTACCTGCATTTGCTATTAACAAAGAAATCTGCAAATCTGTCTACTAAACGTTATGCAGTAAATAATAAATTAATGTTGTAGCAGAACATTCCTAATATTGATGAAGGACCAAATCTTTAGTCTAAAAAAGGCAAATTTAGTACACAGCAACCAGTACAAACCAAGATCACTCTAAAAGGTAATAATGCATCAGACAGAAACTTACTAAGGTGCTACTAGAAACCATTTTATTTAAAACGAACAGTTTCCACCTGATGCAAAACGCTAAAGGCTACATCCATCAAAAAACAGATATTTCATTTTTGGGTTCGTAACAGCTGAAAATTATACATCGGGTACTTAAGTGGAAAAAAAAAAATCAAACTTACGATCTGATCCTACTAATTGTTTAAGATCCACTATCAACTATAAAATGTGACTTCCTGCCTAGAAACAAATGAAAATGATTCCTTGGGTAGGTCCTAACATGACAATATCTGAAGGATTTTGATTTACAGAGATTGAAATGTGTATGGCTAGCTCTGGAACACCAAGATCACAAATTCAGCCCCAGAGTTCATAGATCCTTTTACCAGCAGCTGTCTTTATAGTCGTATCCTATTTATATAGCTGGATTCCTATGCTTTAGCAGGAAGTGAGATGCCTGTAATGAAGGAGACAACAGGTGTCTTCAGTGTGAAGAGCTTTATTCTGATGTGCACAAGACACAGAAAATGCCATTGCTCGACACATCGGCTGGCACCAAAAACTGAAAAACAAGTTTTAGCTGGATGTGGCCTTTAACAAACACCATAACCAAACACTGTTCAAGTGATGGCTAAATAAATAATACTTGTTGTATTTGGGCAGAAACATGCACAAAGCTCTCTGACAGTATAGGCACTGTCAGCATAGAGAAATCCATGGTAAAACGGTTTCTCTTAGCAGCCAGTGTACAGTCCTCTTCCTCTCCGCTACAGCGCAAGACATAAGCAGAGTGCCTCCGGATGAGCCGGTCCTTCTGCACGATGAAGGCATGTTAAAGAGGTAAGGTGAAAATATTACAAAACCTGGACTAATGCAAACTGTACATTCACATTACATATATTTATTAAAATACACAACAGCAAGATTATATCAGCCCCTTGTAAGGATAACCTCGATGTAGATATGTTTATCTACAGACATGTTAAGCTATTACTTTAATGTGCTGTATAAAACATGAATACAAATGTGAGGAAGAACACAATCCATTAATAATGACAAGCAGGGCAGACAAATACACATTATAGAAATGCTGCAGGCAATCCTGCTAAGGTCATTAGGAATACAAATGTTAAAATGGAAAGTATGATGAAATGCAATCTTAACAAGCGTAAGTACACATGAGTATAGCTGCAAGTGACAATATAGACTTGGATATTACCAGAAAGGCACACTTAGGATTTTTAGATATACCTTATCTAAGGAACTGCTCTTGTCACCATTTCTTTCTGGAAGACTGTTCCCTGAATCGGTGCTGATGAGAGACCCTCGAGAGTCGGCATTCCTCACGCTGTTTATGTTGGGAGTAGATGAGGTATGCGGGGAAGCTGCAAAAGACAATTAAAATGACTGTATATGCTTCATGAGTCACATATCTGCTCAGGCATTTTAAACAGGACGCAAATTAAAACAGACATAATTAAGAGTGGCTGTTTATTTCTCAACTGCTCCTGCATGACATTTTCCAATTATATAAGAAGAGACAGGATAACTCTAGTAGGGAACAGATTTTTGATTTCTTAATGCTGCAGTGAGTGAGCCAGTATCACCAATAGATGGGTTCCACTGGCAAATACTGGGGCATCATTCAAAATTAGTCAAAGTGTAGCGGGCCCAACTTACCCAATGTTTGCTGTATGGAACTTTAATGTGAAATATCAAAAAGGGTAACTCAATTAGGATTTGACTAATGACAATTCTTTTGAAAAGGTAATGGTTCAAACTCACACAACAGTAGAAATGTCACAGTACTTTTTTTTTTTTTTACAGTACACACTACTTTTTTTTTATTATTAGGCACACTCTAAGGTCTGGGGAATGATTGGTGACTGGAAATTAGTAATTCAATTGGCTCCTAACATGCAGCTTTTTATGGAATGGTCACATGACTTCTAACAGAACAGACCTAACTCATGTGCTCTCATGAAATTATACAGGTTGATATTACTAAAAGGAAAAAAGAATGGTTTGGCAGCATTAATAAATATTGACACATTACATTACTTACCTGTGCCAGAAATAACACCAAAAAGATCTTTATGAAGACTGTTATCCAGGGTATTGCCTGGCTTCTGAGGAGTCACCAATGGATTTCCAGCAGCTACATTAATTAATTCATCCTTTGCATTCTTAAAATTGGTAAAAGAAAACAAGTTTTAGATATCAGTGTAAAATGTGTTCACATACTAAATGTAAATATCAGACCAAGCTTTAACACTTACATTATTAATAGCAGAGAATGGTGATGTGTCCTTCACATTAACCCGCTGTACATTTTCGATCAAAAGCCCAAACAAAGGAAGATATAGCGTGGCTATCCTTGCTTGCTGACTCTAGAATAAGAAAAAACAATGTATACCACAGATAGGTTTATTGAACAACTCTAACACACACCTTTGTCAACATGGCTGATTTGCAAGTAATAATGCAATAAAGCCCAACTCTGGGTATGATAGTTTAAATTGAAGATTCTTAACCTAAGGCTACATACACACTTGCAATGCTTCTAGTCCGATAATCGGCTCAGGGCAGATATTGGACAAGAATCTGGCGTGTGTACAGCGCCTGTCGTCCATCATCCGAACGACCGTCCTGGCGGATCCTTGGACGACGACCAGTCGTAATAGAAGCGAAGGGGGAGAGCGCGCAGCGGGGTGCCGCTCCATCGTTCCCCCCCTCCTCTCTCCATAGAGGAGAACAGTGCTGTATGTACAGCACTCATTCATGCATTGTGCAGTCCTTAGTCGTTGTGAAAAATCCTTTCCAACGAGAAATATTGCACGTATGTACCCAGCCTTGGAGTTTTAGTGGTATGCAGCTAGCTGCAAATATATGCATTTTGTGAATAGCCAAAGGAAATGGTGTGTGTGTGAACTGCTTTGAATACTGGACCCGATCCATTCCAGGTTTGCTGGATCACCCAGCTTCACAGATGAATGTGTATCCTCTACAGCCTTGGAAAGCTTTAATAAATCAGGCCCACTGTCTGAGTTAGTATCTAATACACATGTAGCAGGACTGAGATTTCACTTTCAAAACAGACCGATGCTGAAGTTAGGACATCCTTAGCAATTAATTTAAATTAAAATATTGTGTTTCAGGACACAGTTTGCCTTGTGAAAAGGATTTTCTCTCAACTAAAGCTGAAACTTTCTTGAAAACAATCATCCTAACAGTACACATTCAAAGTAGAACACTAAACACACTAAAAATGTATAAGAAAATTATGCAGATCATGAATTTTTATATCAATTATGACTATAAATATCTAAAAATGTAGTAACTTCTGTAAAATATTTGATCAATAAGTATGTAATATGTGCTGAATGCACAGATGTCCTAATTTAAATTATACCATTAATATAATTTGTTAAAATACAATGAGGGACTGTTTCAATCCCTAAAATTCTGCAGTCTAAGTAAATAGTTTTCACCAATAGTTTGATATCTGCCTATTGTAAAGGCTTGATAGGTCTTCTACCAGATTTTACATTACAGTGGAAATAAGATCCTGCATTTCATTTACTCATTGTGATCATTTGAGACCAAAAGCAAAAATTTAAGAAAATACAAATGCAACCAACATTACAACACAAACACAACTGATACAGCACTAGAAGTCCTTTTAATATCTGAGACACATATCAGGCAAATAACACTTACTCTGGCTGAATATCGGTCATCAAATGAATGCTTGACCATCAAGCTCTTTAGTACACTAATGGCAATCTGCCGGATGTCTCTGAATTCCAGCAGTGCGTTTCCCACTTCTCTAAGAAGGAGTCCCACTAGAAAATGGTTCTTGCAGAATTCATCTGTCAGAGTGTAATCAAGCTGTAGGTCTGCAGAAGTAAATTAATTTAATAAAGGCAACTAAAAAATTGCATTTCAAATTGCTTGGAACCAATTCAAGAGATTCACAAAGTAAAAGTACAGGATATATGGTCCAACTGCTAACTTATGTGTCAGTAGGACCAAAAAATTTACTTATTCAATGTAGTTTTGTTACTTGTTGGTAAGGGCAAAACTGCAAACTAAAAAATTAAAAATAGAATAGTACCATTGTATGACCTGCACATACCTACAGGATTTTCTAATGACTGCACTGTCAAAAAGTGATCAATAAAAAAATAATGGATAACACTGATCAATTGTTCACTAATGATGAGGTTTATGGATTCTATTACCGAAAAAGATTATTCATATAAAATTTCGACAAAACTCTACCACATATTGATGGGATGTAGTGTAATTAAAATCCATAAAACCTCCTTTTCTAGAGTTTGCTTATCATTTCAAGAATCCACAGGTAACCAGGTAGTTTTGAGGCTTTACACAGAAAAATACACTTCATTAAAACCAAGGTTAATTTAACACATAGGTTGCCAAACATTTACCAAGATTTTTTTTTTTTTTTTAATTGTAATTAACAGTATAGTTTTAATGTATCCGAGGGCTAAAATGAAGAACAATACACAGGGAGCTTAGGTTCAGATTACACATTTTAACATATTTCCTTAAAAAACACAAAAATAGGGTTAGTTTATAAACCAATGATTTCAAAACTCATGAAGATCATCAAAGATCTGGTTGAGAACCAAGGAAGCTGTGGTAGCATTATGCAGAACGAAGTGCCCTTTCCCAGGTCAAGCCAAACCGCGACAGATGTGGATGAATAAAAGATTATGGTTTGATCACCCACCAAGACCTGCAATCTGGCCGGGTATAACAAGTAGGCAAGCCTAGTTCCGAAAGCCTGTGCTCAATGTCCAAAGATTTTGAATGCAACTTTTGTACTTTATAAGGGTCTGGGGATTGCATTTTTGAACCATTTACTGCATATCAGGTAGATATTTCATTTTGCCCTGAATAGTTACGCAGTTCTGTGATTTAGGAGCTGTATCAAGAAGTGGAGAGTTTCCAGGAGGTCACATGTCTACAGAGGGCCCTCAAGAGAAACCAAGCAGTAACATTGAGGGGATAAGTTGCCAGAAAAGCTGTGTTCATCGTCTGTGCCAGAAGCATGAGCAAAGTGCTCCAACTGCACCGCCACCTTTTTAGTTCTGTACTTTGAGGAGCACATGGCAAGGGAGCCACTGTTATCTTTTTCCTGTTGGAGAGTCTCCTTTGTAATATTGCTTTGTTGGCATTCAACAACCAGTGAAAGAAATAGTTTAGACGAAAAATACCTAAATATAACTTTTCAAATTCAATTTTCAATTAAATTATCAACATTACCTTGATATCTTTGGATTCTGCCTTTTCCAAATGGCATTGGCAAATTCAAAGGGATGTAGTGCTCATGATTACAGACAACTCTCAAGAATTCAAACTTGTATTCAAACAGTGTCTGAAAATCAACAGCAGTAGTTAGTGATTACAGTTATTTCAAAATGCATTTTTAACATTGAAAATGATTGTGTTTATCCTAATAATAATTAAAAATCTCACCTTTGAATCTCCAGGTGCAAAAAAGCTCATGTAATTATTAATCTGCTTAAATACAAAACCTCTGTCCATAAGAGTGAAGCACCTCTGTAAAACAATGTAAGAAAAGCAATTAATATCACAAAAATATGAATGAATTGGAAAATGTTGGTAATATAAGTACTGATGAAAATAGGTACACAAGCACTATATACCACCTACTACTAACACTTTTAAAACATTCTACTAACCTTAATGAAAAATGCAAGGCTCTGGTTTGCATTCCTGGAAGCCTCTGGATTGTCCTTGTATTTCTGCGTGATGTGCGGCATAAGCATATTAACTAAGGTTTCAATCGTGTGATGGAAAGAGGCTGGGAATCTTTGGTTACGTAGTAACTAGAAAAAGTAAAAATTAAAGTATGATTTTCAATGCAAGATCAGAAAAATGGTAAGCAAACTACTTCCCACATTTATATAACATCTAAGGTTGATAAGACTGGAGATTGTGTGACTTAATTTATTGTTCTTTTGGACTAGATTCCTGTCTGGTTACTCCTGTACTACAGACAGTTTTACTTGAAGACATATTTGTGTATGTGTTTCAATCTTACAATACTTGCCAATGGAAAGCAAACAATTCGAAACAAAACGTTTCAGCAGACCATTTATAGGCATATTTCATGGCACCATGCCCCTAAGGCACTATGCATCGCGCATTGCATTATGGCTATAGTTGTGTAATTAGAATGCCTAGCAAAAATATGTGCATGCTGTACTTTTAAAAGCACAGAGCACAAGACTATGTGGCAACAGTGTGGCAAGGTGAGTTTGGTGTGCCATTAGGAATAAATGGCAACCCAGAACACCAATCTTCTTTGTTGCTGTACTACATTGACACATGAGTTTTGGTATTAAAAAAAAACAGTGGTGGGAACAGTCCCTTAAAAATGTAAATGTCTTTTTAATGCAAAAGCCCATATTTTATTAGTGGTTTTGTGCATTCATGTGGTTATTTTTGAGCTTTCAAATAACTGGCATTCTCCTTTCCACAGAGATCTAGTATACTTATTACAGGAGTCAAAAAAAAAAAACAAATTCCTTCAGCTTTAGAGCAAATTTATTATCTAATTTTATTTCCCGCACTTTTAGAATGTTACAATACAGCAAGGCACAATTCTCCTATTTTGCCTTCAGTGCAACTGAATTACATTGCATTCTGTATTACAGGACAACACACAAAGGGCTCTAAAAGAAAGGGAATTAAACATTCCCTTAAGGGAATCATCCAGGTCCATGCGATTTAATGACATTAACTGATTCCCACGAGGGAATGTTTAAGAGAATGTCAGATTCCCTGGTTTATAACTAGAGCCCAAAGTAAGGTAAAGAACAAACATAAGTACAATAAACAAATTGATGCCTAAAATAAAGTTAATGCTGTGGAATTATACAATTTGCTACAAATACAGTAAGACATATCTACTAGCACCAAACCTGTTTATATTCCACTCCACAATCAAAGTGACCTTTTCTGCTAGGAAAAGCTTTCAGGATATTTAAATGAGATGAGAGGATAACATTCATTTATGGAAACAGAAATTTGCAGGGTAGTATTTTGTGGCAAATTGAACCATGTAATTTTCATCTTATTTGTGGCATTTTAGGTTTTATAAAAGCTTACCACCCACATCCCTGAGGAACCCACTTGAGTTTAACCCTGTCCACCCTCCCATTTCAAACAGTACAAAAACATACTGTAACTGAAACATTAACTGAAAAGCTCATCTATTGCCTAAATATTTCATTCTAGTTCACACCTGTATATCAACACAGATATGTAAATTGCAAAAATATAAAATATAAATAAAGTTATTTTAGGTTACAGATTTTCTGCTCTGAGCACATACATTCTATATGAATACATTTACTCTATATAAGGTCTTCCAAACTGAACAAACACATAGCAAAATATATAGTTGAACTGCATACATAACCATTTTTTCAGCCATATGCTTGTAAGAAATGTTAATGGTCTTGAAAAAGAAAAAGCGGCGCATCATTGAAGTGACCACTTTATACTGCTTTCTGCTTATTCACTGTAAGCGCATAACTGCAGTACAGCCCGACTTATTCTTAATGCTGTTCTCCTCTCTTCTTCACTCACTGGTGCTTCTATACAGAGGATTATAGAAAACTACTTGAGAAACACAAATGAAGGATTTTTAACTAACTACATCTAAAGCTGATCTCCAGCCTTACCCTAAGTTTTACACAGATGTACAGGTTCTTCTACTATATTTAAAATGCTTATTTCACCACACATCTTTCTATGCATTAGAAACTACCACAAAAACAAATAGTTTCCTCCCCAAACTTATTGCCCCTAGCCAGTCCCTTTCGGTCAATGGATTTCAGCTATTTTAATCATGGAGGCTAAGAATCCTATTTTAAGCATTACCCAGGGAGGTCTCATCTTTTAGAAATGTGCATACACCTTCATCCTGTCTGAAGTTTGGCTTTAGATACACAAAAATGTCATTTAAGAGATTTAAAAACTAAGAAAAAATCTTATATTCAAATACATAGGAATAAGAAATAATACATACTTTAATTTTTGAATTCTCAACAAGGTGTTGGGCCATTGATTTTATTAGGACTTCAAAGAAAAACCACGAGTACTGTGAACAAAGTAATAGCAAATTAGTGAACACAATCTATAGACATCAAGTCAAAATAGATAAAAGGATCCTTTAGTAAAATAAAGCAAACAGTAATCTGATAAAGATACCAATGAAATTCATGGTCATCTTAAAAAGTAACCATTAGCATTTAATGTACCTTGAGGAGCTTGTTACAGGTAAGAAAGTCAGCAGAAGGCTTGAGGATCATAGTCATGGATTTGGCCAGCTCTTCATGTACAGTCTTGTATTCGGATGTAACATATGGCTCTGCCTTGTAGACATACTAGAACAATGATAAAATTCATTAACAAGAGATTTACTATTACACAATAAAAAGCTATTACAAAGAATCAGACTTTATTTTCTGCACTTCTTGAGGTAACAGGTAGTAGATGGACACATTCAATGGGACTTTTGAATAAACTCAATTAATGTGAATAACTGCTACTAACTTTACAATGACCTGCATAAATTAGCATATTCTTGCTGTACACTTGGCTGAAGTAGAGATGTCTAAAATGTTTGAATACCTAGGGAAGAAATGCTTCCACAAACAGGAAATGTCAGAGACCAATATAAAAATATAAGACACTTCCAAATAACTGGTATCTAATAACTGGTATTTAATCTAGCTCAGGAGAAGTCTCCTATGCGACGATATATGCACTGAGCATTCTCAGAAGCAGTGCACTGGGCAAGGCATGTTTTTTTTGCTTTTAGAAATTTCACGTAACAATTAAGCAGCATTTTACTTCAGGCCAAGTGGAAAGCTTCCCTACCATGAGGTCAGTCCTGATTTGCTTCTGAAGACCTAAGACTTAACAGGGCACAAGAATTAACTTTAATAGTGTATCATATGTACTGCCTTTTAAGAGTGTAACAAACAAAAAATTTACCAACAAACTACCAACAAATAAAAATTGTTACATAATTACCTTTACATATGACCTCAGGTAGCTCTCCAGTCCTTCTTCATGGCACTGTGAAACCACATGGATAATGACCCTGCAACACCATGAATTAAAGTATTAAACTCGTAAAAATGAATCAATGTAAAAATGAACGTGGCACTCCCCAGTGCACAGGTATAAAAATCAAAAGAACCACCACTACTGACTAAAGTGCAGTTACTATCAGCAGATCTTTGAAAAATAACTGCAGAATAGTAATAAACAAATGTTTCTTTAATAAATAGGTACTTTTTGGTATAATGTCCTGCAAACAAGGATTTCCCATGTTCAAATTTTACAAACAAAACACCCTGCACAGTAATGGCAACAAATAATTAAGGAACCAAAGCAATGCATAAAATATTTGAGCCAAAAAGAGATATTTATCGGCTTAAATAAGCAGAAAAAGGAAATGCATGTACTAATCAAATTATCAATCACATCTCTATTGCAGAAATCTGGTGTCTGAATACAGACTGTATTTGAATGTATTTGAAACACTATCACTGCAGCTCAAGCCTGGGATGTTCAAGACCAATCCATGCATTTATCATCACCTAGCAATCATGCCAAAAGCAATATCTTTATACAGGGCTGCCCTCATTCTGTACAGAAAGTAGAAGTACAGAAAACCACATGCAAGTGAAGGGCATTTGCAGCCTGATAAAGTAGCACTGTGTTAAAGAGCACAGCTGATTTAATACTTAATAAATAAGTATTACCGTGTTACATTGACAGCTACTTCTTCCTGAGTAGCTCTAGTAAGCACTCTAAACATCTGGTTAAGGATAGTTGGTAGAAAGGCAATCATGACATGTCCTTCCATTGCATGGAGACTCTGAAAAAAAAAAAAAAGTGTGATACTTCAATGTGTTTACATGAAAAAGCTGAATTATTCCTGCCTATAAATTGTATTTTTAAGAAAACAACTAAACAATACAATTATTGTGAACTGTCAGTAATAAGATATATTTCACTCACCTATTTATGAGAAAAAAATACGTAAAACAGTGTAGTATCTACTAGAAAGACTTATGAAGTTTGTACTAAAGTCAAGAAAATTTTATTTAACTCAGAATTGACTGGCGATATGGCTAGACCAAACACAATATGAGGCACTTTTTTTTTTTCTTTTTTAAGAATTAAGGACAGAAACAATGAGGACAAAGCTTGAAGCAACCAGTTAGGTTTTGACTTGCCTACGAAAATATAAAATGAATGTACTTTCACTTTTGAAATGTCAACCCCTATGTGTATAAGAGAAGGGTTTCTGTAGAAACGTTTGGTTATCCATTGCACTCTACATGCTCATTGTGTTTACATAATGTCAGTGACTCACATTTGCAGCACTAATACTTGGCTGAACGTAATTGCTTAAGAAAACTGGAATTTTACCACTTTTGTAGAACAGATAAAAGAATAAAAAGGGGAAGGATTTTTGTGTACTGAATAGTTTCTTTACATTTCAGGCTTAAAGTAAAACCATGTGATTTGAGCGCTAGTAAAGCTGATCAGCAAGCACACTGTGCATTGTGGAAGCCCACCTAATGAAGCCAAAAATATCTACAAAAACAAAAACAAAGTGTTTAGATATGTTATCCTAGACATCCGTTTTGTAGCATGTGCAAGTAACTGAGGCAATTCTGGTTTCTCTAATCAAGCAGGTTGAGGTTTTTCTTTAGTTATCACAAATGTGGACACTACAGTAAATATCAGAAAATCCTGCATACACCAATCAAACTTTATTTTTTATATTTTAAATGAAGCAGGGGAGGATTACAAGCTCTAAGATTTTTATTGATGTGTATGTCTCTGTTGGGGCATCTACTTTTTGGTTACAAATCTTTTTCTTTCTTCCTTTCTGTTATCACTGGGCATGTTGGATGCTTTGCTGCAATGCAACTAGATTTGATATAAGGAGTCACAAACTAAAATCAAGCATGGATGCATTGTAAGATTTATACAGATATACAGATTGCAAAGGAGCTCTGAGTAATGATTAGTTTATAAACATAGAGCTGTACATACATTACTGGCCCAAACTGACTGGTCAAATGTCACAAACCTTAAAGGTGCCCTACACCCAATCTTTTTGCCTGCCCTGACAATCTGCTTTCCCTGCAAAATGCTGGAAAATTTTAAAAAATAATGGATAATGATTACACAGACATAATGAAAATACTGAATAAAAACACAAGCCTCTTGCGTCACTGCACACATAAGCTAACCACTTTGAATCTATCCTTATGTACCATATGTATTATAAATACCTTTAAATATTTTACAAGTTCACTTCCTAAGGCCTGTGCTCCAGATTCTGTTTTCTGGCAATACTGAAAGAAGTTGTGCAAATGTTGGTCCTAAAAAAAAACAAAAAAAAAATAAGTTAGTTGGTCCTCACACAACATGGAGCTAACCTTAAAGGAACATATAACTTTGATTGATAAATCAATACAATTAATTTTTATGTGTTCACATATCAACACAACGTTCACATAAAGTTTGCACATTTACAGATATCCAGGAGAAAAATAATAGGAAAAATAGGCCTTGGCTATTGTGTTGCTCCATGGCAAAGGCCATGTTTGCCATGGGAGCCCACTTAATGAAACCAAACACCATGTTTTTCACTACATGTTTACTTTAAGCAAATTACTTTATGATTTTGAATCCCAAAATCTTATTCAATCTTTTCAATATTTAAAGCTGCTTATAGGCAATAGGAAGTCGTTTGAAGTTACACAGAAGAGCCAAAACATTTCCTTTATTCTGACTATAGACTATACTGCTGATGTCCAACTTGTGACCCATTGCTACCGCTTTTGGATCCCAGCAGGATCCCAAAGGGACTAGCAGTAATCCTCCAGTCTTTCACAGTATTCTGCAACATGTTTTAGGCCTCCAGTTCAGTCTGTGTTCACCATTTCCTTTAGGATATATTGAAGAGTTCTCTTAGCATTAAATATACAGATCAAAATGTGTAGTTCCTTGGTGATATCAGGGGCTGCAGATGAGGACCCTATGCTTGGTAACCCATCCATTGTCAAATGATTGCATATAACTTTAAGCTGAATAGTTTAAACCATAACTAATAGATCATGTAAGCATACCCTAACAAATGTTTAAAAAGAACAACCTATAACAACGTTTGATATATCATTACCTACCTAATAATCGGAACCAGTTGTTTAGAACTCAACATGAACCTCATGAATATGAAAAAGGTAGCTTTTCATATAGTAATAACATAGTATAATATTAGTATTGATAATGGTTGCACTGCTTCAAACAGAAATTTACAATATGGTTAAACTACCTGTGCATAAACAGTGGACACGAGATGTGTAGTGATTTTTAGCAATGGCTTGCCTCCGTCCACCCATTTAATTTCCGGACCAGAATGCTGTATAGAAACAAGGCAGAAAAAAGATAAATATATTATATATGTTTTCAAATATTATATATGTTCCATACATACAAAGTGGATAGGCAGGTACACTTTGTTTAAACTCTTAAAAATTACGATCACAAAAAAATTTGCTTTTTTGAGTGACACAAACTAAACAAAACTTGACAACTTGATAGATTACAGAAAATGTAATAGAAACATCTTAAACCAGTTTGAGTACTTGGTATTTTCTACAAACCCACTTGAAAATTATACATTCTATACATGATGAGATATATAAAAAAAATAGCACAAAAATGGTAAAGCTGGAACAGATGTGCTTTGTCCAGAACTACTGTAGAAATTTGGGCCACTGACAAGTTTTTTTTTTCTTATACACTGTATTGTTCTTAAAGTAGTTTTTATATTTCTGGAAATAACAAAAACTGCCAACACAGCAAACCAGTTTAGTATAGGCAAATTTATAATTTACTTATAATTGCCTCAATCACAAATACAGAGATCTGATCGATATGAAAAATTCAGACCCTTGACTGGTCAACTGCTAATTTTCAATAGGTAATAAAAAAAAATCTGCAGTACATACATAAACATGTAAACATGTTTTCTCTATAAATAAATGAATATATATATGTATGTATATATATATATATAATTTATTATATGCCAAGGACATACAGTAGACCCAGCAGTCACTGCCTGAAAAGCTGTCCATACACGTTCCACCTTTATTTCAGGCTGTCCCAATGCACATTTTTTGTTCCTTGTTGCTTGGTAATACAATGGAGGTGGCCACTAAATTTTGTCCTTTAATGGAATAAATCGGCATATTTACTCATAGCAGCGCATAGCTGTAAAAAATGTACAACTTCCATACCTTGCCTATACCAAAATCCTGATAACCCAAATAACCAGCGGGAAGGTTGGCAGAAACTGGGATGTTTTGCTCATTAGTGACCACTCTACCATCCTTTAGCAAAGGCAGCCAGGCATATCCAACTGTGTGCAAAAACAAACATACATTCACATACCGCACTTGGAAATCAGTAGTTCTCATGACCTTAGATTCAGTGACAACAAAACTATCTACAACTATACATTTAGTGAAGAACTGTTTTAAGAAATGCTTCAATTAAACATATGGGGGGGATATTTTATCAGTTGCTATTGGATATTTCAATAGCCCTTGCTTCTTACAAGGGGAAAACTCATAATAAATGAAATACTGTTTTTTAGACAAAGAACTATTTTAGTTGCTGCTCTGGTCCCTGCACACTGCTCCTCTGAGATATGGCCTATATTCTGTGCTGCAAGACAGATCAACCAGTGCATACAAGACACACATTGAGCTTTAAAATCAAAGAACATTATATAAAATTGTTGATTATAAATATTATCTGCATAAATAACAAAAATCTTAATAGCAAAGGTTATATGTTATTGTTGAGGTTAGTTTTAAATGACAGTATTTATTTTTATTAAGTCATATCTATAAAACTTTGTGTAAGCACAAACCTTGGCTTTCAATGACATCCTTTTTCTTTGTGCCTCCCTTGCTAGAAGTGTCACAGCTGACATGGTAAAATGTGAACAACAAATGGTGTTTTTCATTAAGTTGCGTGGGCAGCTCTATTTTAATCTGCAAAAAGATAAAAAAAAAAACATTTTTGTGCTCACAGTCTGCCAGCTTAAACAAAGAGAATCTGTTAAAAACCCAAGAATATAATATATCTCTTTAGATTTTTAATCCTTTAGGAAAAAAGGCAAACTTATATTATACCGATTGTTCACAGAAAAAATCAACAGAAACGCCTAAAATAAAACATAAATATTGTCCTTCTTGCACAGCATAGTGCACAATTAGCTGTGGTAGTATTTCACAAAATCAGAATACCCAAAAAGAGAGGGTATTAAACAAATGCAAGTATGTATATGAAACTCAAACATCAAACCCGATAATACTCAGGAGTTCAAAGTTCATAACTAACAACAAAACTACCGTATTTTCCGGTGTATAAGGCGACTGGGCGTATAAGACGACCCCCCACTCTAACCAATCATTTGGGGGTCGTGGTATATGCCCAGTATTGTACTGTTCCTTCTGCCTGTCAGATCTCACTATTGTGTGAGAACTGAGAGGCAGAAAGAACTGTACACTACTAGTTCTTAGTAATGAATGGGCACGTTCCTTTAATGAATGGGCGTGTTCCAGTGAAGAGCCAAATCCAGGCTCTCCACTGGAGAGCCAAATCCAGGCTTACGTCCTGCTTTTCAGCTTACACGAGTCCTGCTGTGAAGCAACGCGAGCCTGCCCAGGAGGACTCGTGTAAGCTGAAAAGCAGGAAGACAGAAGGAGGCACAGGAGGACTCGCAGGGACGCCAGACCAGAGAGGGGACTAGCGAGGACACCGGGCGCTGCAGGTAAGTACTGGTACCCAGCGTACAAGACGACCCCTGACTTTGTCATAGATTTTTCGGGGTTAAAAAGTCGTCTTGTACGCCGGAAAATACGGTAATTGTATTTCTTACATGCTTTCATTCAACACACATAATTTCAAATAAAATACTCCTTTAGCCAAACAAGCTGGAATTTTTTTTACAATCATAGAGACTCAATAAGTGCTCTTGGCAAATAGTGTACTTTCTAAAGGAAACTCAACTGTGTCAAATCTAAAAGTTCGCCTCAACCCACATGCCAAGCATAATATAACATAACCTACCTCATCATAGAACTCAGGATTCTGTTGATGGTGCAGAACACAGGCCAAGGCATTTTTCACAAAAACAGGCCCACCGGGTCTGCCATATATACACTGTGAGAATAGGGAAAGGTATTCAGATATGTTTATTTACTAAATAAATTAAATTATATTTTTTTCAAGGGTATGATTTCATACTATGTTTATGCCTGACTAAATCCTCAGCTGCTTTACTTGTCAGGCCTAGTTTACACAGATGTTTTCATTAAAAAGTTGTGTTTGAAGGACCAAATGATGGATGAAAATGTATGAAATTTTCAGAAGTGTTTTTGGGTGTTGCAAAGAACACTAACTGCATCTCTGTAACACTAAAACAACATAAAGAATTGTAACACACTCATGCACTTGAAAATGACCACAGATGTCCCACTAAAGGTATAAGGGAATTTTTTCCTTCATTGCATTTTTACCCTGTTATATGCCACCGTACCTGCAATATTATGGCAGGTTTTATTTTTATATTGCCTTCCTTATCATTTCGCTGGTGACATCTTCTCACAGTCTTTTTCTAAGTCTCACGTCTCCTTTTATTAGTCTTTACTGGTCAGCAACCGATGACATAAGGTCCATGCATGAACATGCAAGTTACCTTATCCCTATACCCAGCTATTATTCTCTGCAGTTTGCAGATGACAGGATTGTACACTGAACCATTACAATGTGTTGAATAACAAAAATGAATAGCAGGAACAATAGAGGCAGAGTAGTAAGGTGATACAGGGCTCTTCAGCCACACAACTATGTTTGCTATAATTTTTTATTCATGAATTTTAGATAAGCAGCATCCTGGTCTAGCTCTTAAGTGTTTTCTTCCATAAACTTTAGTTTTTAGTATTTAAAGAGCATGCATGAGGAAGTTTGGATAACTACGTGATTTAAAGTTAGCTGTAGCGTTATCACCCTCCACTTTTCCCTTCCTACTAAACACCACATATTCACCTATATTTTATATATAGCCACTGCCAAAGCACACATAAAAGAACAGGAAACAAACTTAATAAGAAATCTTACATGGATAAAAAATAAGTAAATAAGTAAAACAAACGAGCAAAATAAAAAGACCCACCATTAATGGTTGTGCCTCTTCATCATCTGAATCTTTGAATTCAATTGATATGGCTATGTTTCTGGCCTAAAAGAAAGAAGAATACACTAAAATAGATAAATGAAGCAATAACAGAATAAGGCAACTTCAGTTACTTCAGAAGCAAGATAACATAACAAAGGCAAAATGTATAATAAGGGCCACTTATAGACTGAATATGTAAATATTTTACACTTGCTTAACTAAACAGATTATCTTATACCAAGTTCAAAGCACTATCAAACACAAAAGTTGTGATGGTTGGTTAGGGAAAGTGGATTTGATGGACTTTTCTAAGACAAATAGAGAAATCATAGCACCTTACTAAAATGACAATTATGTGGGAGGCAGCCATTAGGAAACAAACAAGTAACCCTATAATTAACACCCAATTAAAACTGGGGGTTACAGAATGCATTCCAGACTAGTGATAACTAAAAAATAATGTCTGGTGTGATGTATTTACACTACAATGGTGGACCCCACCAGGAAATGGCGTGACCCCACTGGGATAAGATCGATAGCAGGACTCATAGGGAGCATCCACTCATCCAAACTTAGTCAGCTTCGTCAGCTGGTAAATACACTACTGCGTTTTAACACTTAGATGACATTAATCACATGTGGAGTCGTTGCCATGACAAGAGCTGATGTTAGACCCAAATATGGCCCCCTAAGGTACTTAAATGCAGTAATATTTTTGTGTACACACACAAGATTTTCGCTTGATCTTTCACAATCGTTTCCAACGACAAACAGCTTAAAGATGAATACATGAGTGCTGTACATACATCGCCATCCTGCTCTATGGAGAGTGGAGGGGGAAAAATGAGTGAGCGGCACCCTGCTGCACCTGCCTTCACTTCCATTGTGGCCATTCATCGTAGCATCTTAGCACTAGGATGGATCAATGAACTATGTCGGACCGCCTCTGTACACGTCAGATTCTCGTCCGAGCCCTGTGGCACGTATCGGACGAGAATTATCAGATGTGTGTACATAGCCTAACTGCTTGTAAAATGCACAGACACAAAACAAACACAAACACAAAAACAAAATATCACAAGACAAAAAAAAAAACTGTTAAGCATACAAGCTGTGAGTAAAACAAGGTTTCCCGCACCTTTGCAAATGCCTTCTGACCATCATATTTCAAGTGCTTTGGGTAAACATAGAGGTGGTTGTTGTATATGGTGAAAGGTTGTGTGTGTTTGGGAATGCAAGGAACAAATTCTTCCACTTCAAATGTTACAATCTCTGCACCATTTTCAAACTGCTTCATGGGAATGTAGGAGGAGTTCACGTAATCTGCAGAAATAATATAATCAAACACTTTACCATATAGATTTTAGGACCACTGTAATTTTTTTTTATTGAACACTGTCCACTTACTTGGAAAATCAGGAGAAACATTGTCAATGTGGATGTCTAAATTTCCTAAAATAACTGGAAGCTTGGCCATCTTTTCAGGCCTGAAAAAAGATAAACAGAATGTTCTATTACAACAATTTTATTATTACTTATAAATAACATGATGGTAGTCAACAGTAAACATAAAAATGAAAAACAAAACCGGATCCAGTGCTATTTTTGGGTGCACACTGTAGCTGGATGTCAAAGAATGGAAAGGCAAGACGCAAAAAAATAGCAGTCCCAGTTGTTTATGCCATAGATATTCAGTAACCCCAATGATTGTGTGGGCTTTCTAACATCCCACTATATTTTTTTTTTGTATTATGCCCCAGCTGTCCTGTACCTATGTTTTATTTTTTTTTATTCTTCTTACTCTCCAACATTCAAAACCATGCAACAGAACACAGACAAAAACCAATAACAATAGACATACAGAGCATAATAACAGATGATACAGCAGAGCCAGGCATAGCTTCCCCCATAAGAGGACCCAGACAATGAAATATGGAAATGTAAAGCATTAGTTGTATCAAGGGACCTATTCATACACAGTTCTGTCAACAGGGGAGCAGTCAGCTGCCCCCTATTATGGAGCACATAATAAACACCCCTAATGACCCAACAAGACCCACATATAGGGGACAATAAAAAAGAGATGAACAAGGAAGGGGGGGGGGGGGGGGTCAGCTTCCAGATTCCTGGACTTAAAAGTCCCATGTACACACGATTAGGGTAGAATTTTATCCATCACTCAACCATATAGTAAGAAGAGAGCTATCAAAATCTGACGGCAATTAGTACTCGATCCATGGATCCCAAACCTTTCTAAACGTGTGCAATCCATTCTGGCTTCTGGCTACCATGTTTTCATTTACCAGGTACTACATGACTTTACTCTTCACCTGTGCCACTGTGGGAATCCCTGACCACCATGACTTAGCAAGTGTCTGTTTTGCTGCTGTGAACACATATGATATGAGCCGGAACTGGCTGTTGGATATTCTCACAGGATGTAACATTAAAGGGGCCTTGAATGGGTCCTTACGGATACCTCAGCCCAACAGAGTGTATATAATTTGATAGACCCCTGTCCAGAACCTCCTGATTTTAGGGCATTGCCACCAAATATAATACAAAGTGCCTGGCCTCCCACTGGCGCAGAAACAGTCGCCTGTGCAGTCGGAGCGGTATGTTGCCAACCTGGTAGGGACCATGTACCACCTGAGCAAGAGCTTAAAGTGTTTCATGAAACGCTACGTTAGGAGTACCGTGGCGTCCTACACCTGTTGCCGTTGCTCCTCATCCAGCTGACTCCCTATAACGATCTCCAAATGGGAGATATATAGCAAAGGGTGTGTATAATTTGCTAACAGGAATGAGAGGTACACCAAGGAAAGTACGCCTTTACGTACCCTATCTGTCACATACCTGTTCATATTGGGAGATGCCCTGGACATAATGCTTCAGCTGTAAATGTGTGAAGAACTTGCTAGGTTTAGCATCACAATGTTCTCTAATAGAATCAAAGGATTTCACTCCATTAATCATCACCAGATCCATACACCTACTGAAACCATTGACAATCCACCACGCAAAGTGTTTGGGATCCTCATACCCTGGTGGAAAATCTAGGTTGTAAGTGATAATAGCTAGCAGCCTGTGTGGGGACATCAAATTACCCGAATATTTAACTAAATCCCACATTACAAGGGAATGTTTAATTATAGGATCCTTAATATGTTTGCGCCACCTTGGGAGGGTCCACAGTAACGTGTCTATGGCTATCAGGCGCCATCAAAGATGCCTCAAGGTAAACCCACAGAGGCGCCTGCTTGGCAGCATGGTAGGCAGCCAAGGGGGCTAGTTGGGCAGCCAAGTAGTATGCTGGGAACCGCCAAACCCCCATGGGTTTTGAAAAAGTACAAAATTCTTTTAGCCACTCTGGGCCTACTGTTTGAGAAATAGTTGTTGTAAGGACCTAAGCATATACAAAAGGACATTTATGGGCAACACCCTGAATAGGTAGAGTAATTTTGGGAAGGGTGACATCTTAAGAGCAGCTATCCTCCCAAACCAGGAGATCTGGTAGTTTTTCCATGTTTCCAGCATGGTGGTGGTTGACCTTAAGACATTGCCATAATTTGCTGCGAACATTTTCCCATATGAAGCAGTTAGCTGAATACCAAGGTATGAGATTTTACAATCCTCCCATTGATAAGGGAACTTGAATTGAACAAAGGCCTTGAGACTAGAAGACATGGATACATTTAGGGTCTTAGACTTGTCACGGTTAACTGTGAGCCCAGAGGCAACCGCAAAGTTATTTAGAATCTTGGAGAAATTAGGTAGCGAAATCACAGGGCTGCTTCCCCGCAACCTCTAGGCCCCAAATATCGGGGCAGTCATGAATCATAACAGCTAGAGGTTCTATAGCCAGGGCAAAGAGCAGAGGTGACAGTGGGCATCCTTGCCTAGTACCGCGCTGTATAGGAAAATAATCTGAGCAGTAGCCAGCGTACTTCACAAATGCCTTGGGATTAGCGTACAAAGCCCCAACCAAAGTAACAGCATTGCAGACACCCCTTTCTTGTGAGCCTGGTTGACTAGGTGCAAGATGCAGCGAACATTGTCACCGACCTGTCTTTGAGGCATAAAACCCACCTGATCCTTGCCAAATTTGGATAGTATACCAGTATTCAGACGCCTAGCCAAAATGGCAGCCAGCAATTTTACATCTAAATTTAGCAATAAAATAGGCCTGTAGTTCGCCCGAGTGGAGTGATCAGTATTAGGGTTAGGGATCATACAAATGCTCGCTGTAAGAGTGTCATAGCCAACCTATTTACCCCCCCCAAGAGGCAATTGAATAAGTTGGTAGGGCGTAGTACTAGCTGATCACGGAATTGCTGATAATATATAGCCGAGATGCCGTCAGGCCCTGGGTGTTTATTTGGTTTCAGGTTCCGTATAGCTCTGTGTACTTCCTCCTCAGAGATATCTGCCTCAAGAGTTGCTTTCAGCAGCTCCGGCACAGGGGGGAGAGGTAAGGATTCCAAAAATGATTCTTCACACTGACCAGCACACTAATGTACACTGAGTTGTGGATAGAGTAATCATAGCAGGGGTTCCCTGAAGACGTGAAAGTTATTTCAGGGGTTCTCTCCATGTTGAAAAAGCTAGGAAACCATGGTCTAATCACTTGTAGTAGTGCATTAGTGTGATCAACCTAGTGTAATAATTTATACTAAGTTTACAAGTTGCTGTTGGCATGCATTTGATTGAAGGTAGCAAACCAAAAACAATCTTTTGCTGTTAACATGCTTGAAAACCCCTCTGTTCAATGTCAATGCTTTTACATTTGACAACAAGCTTGAAAACCTCTCTGTTCAATGCCAATGCTTTTACATTTGACAACAAGGTCCATGTTTACAAACAAAAAAGTATCTCTGAACCCTGTGTTGACTATATTAGTTGGTAGTTGACTATATTAAGCAGCTATACAAAGGAATGTTTTTATTAGTTTTAAATGCTTTAGAGATCATTCAGAAATTATTGTGGATGCATTTTGGCTGCATTTGACCTGTTGTAGTTTTACATGGACTTGTAGGGTAGTATCAGCTGTTCTGCTGGCAATGGTCCATAAAATTTGTCTATGCCACTTGAAACATTCCATTTCAGCCCATGATTCAAAGTAGGTCAGCAATGACGGGCTCCATGTTGCCCATAAAGTGACATATACAACATATATCATATATCAAAAATGTATAAAAATAAAAGGGCAGCCTACTTACTTTTTAAAGTCAACAAGCCATTTCAACATATCTTCGTTTGAAAGTTTGTTGCTATCCTGACGGTAAATAGCAGAAAATCTTGCAGATTTGTCAAGTGTTCCTAAACAATCTTTGAATAATGGTCTGGGGGAAAAAAAACAACAGTATCAACTGATTTATCTTTTGGTATTGAGTGACAAGTAAACTAAACTATAAATAAATGCTGAACATAGTTCATTCTACTCCACAGGATAATTAAAGACAAGAATTACTGGCAAACATAATTCCTAAAAGAACACAATTGAAACTGGTCACAACCTTAAAAAAAACATTGCAGTTTCAGAAATGTAAACTAATTCCCCAACCAAAAATAGGATTAAAAATACCCTCAACTCCCACTTAAGAAATCAAAAAGCTGCAGACAGCAGCTGCAAAAATGACAGAACACCTAATGTCTGGCATTTCTGAAAGGCAAAGTTTCTGCATTAACTGACATTACTAAAGCGGCCTGTCTTTTTCTGCCTGCTGCACATGTATTCTAGATAGTGAGGCAGCCAATTACAGTAACAGGCAAGTTTTAATGTGATGGGATGGAATGGTCAAGTTATGACACTACCCCATACGTATCCAAGCTATGGCTTTTTGAACAGCCTGGGAAATTGGACTGAAATCTATGTAAGGTATAGAAATGTTTAGGTGCCGGCCTGCTCTTTAATCCTTGTCAGCAGCTTTTTGCTTTTCTGATGTGTCAAAGCCTCTTTAATCACAATTAAACCCGATATTGAAAATGGCTTACCTTGCTGCCCAGGCAAAAGGCATCTTGTACTGTCCAAGTCTGCTACATGCTTGTTTGGCATTCTTTAAAACCTTCTGAGCAACCTGGTAAATTATTACAAAAGCACAAAAACATAACATTGATTCAAGTTAAAAAAAAGTATTTTAAAAAAAGAACATCTGAGGATAGGCAGCAATGGTGGTCAAGCAGCTTGTTCTTCTAGAGACACACTGCCTGCTGGGATAAAATCACACCTTTCCCTGGGAACCAAAGGCTTGTGAATTTAAAGAGAGAAGCTACAAAAACAGGCTTCAAGCTGGAGAAAGTCCAAAACAGAATATAAAAAAATAAATATTGAAAGGAAAATGTGGCTACACTGCCAGCAGATAGTATGGAGGTTGGAACAGTAAGCTGTACAAATACATAAGCCAAGCCCTAATGAACTAAGGTTGGGCAGACAAATAAAATATAAAATTTGTGTTCATCGAACATGAAAAAAGAACTCCATAACTGAAGTTCCAAAGAGTGAAGAATAATATGAAATAATCAATTTATAAATGTCTACCCTTTCTATGAAGCCACATGAAAAACTACACAATATTCAGTTCTTTCAGCAATTGGCCTATCTTTCTTGTATGTTAAGGACTGACTTTATTCAGATGACAATATGTTGATGCTGACATACCACCACAAGACTTTGATTGAAAAGAAATAATATGGTTTACTCCATAGTCATCTTTTGTTATACTAGGCAGAGAAGAATACAAACTGCACTAACTTTCATGTAAAAGTCTAGGCCACAATGACACCTAAAGTGTGGGTTGAAGTGACAACTTTTCTTTTTCCTGGGAGGTGAAAGATTAGGGCTCAGGTATACTCCTTTCTCAATGCTACCAATCCCTGGTTGATATTTTAGCCTAAGTTATGCTTTTAATAGTATTTGTCAGAAAGTGTATACATAAGTTATTTATATATCAATAATTATTATAACCACTGAAATTTTAATCAAACTTCAGGTAAAAGTTTGGAGAAAAAGAATCAAGCACTGAAACATTTAGGTCAAGTGCCTTACCTAAACTTTTCCTGGAGATCAATTCAGGGAGGTTAAAAATAAACCATTAACAGTGGACATACCACAGGCATTAAACAAAAAAAAAATACAGAAAGGCTTTTCTTATAAATTCTTAATCATTATAAATAAATGATCAAAAAACATGTAGAGGAAAATACACAGACTGGTTTTACTAAGCAGAATTTGTCCTTCAAGCAGTCTCCTTGAAGAGACAAAAAAACTGCTGTCTGATCCAGAGCATCAAGAAATTTGCTGGCATAGAAATATAACTTAGGAAAGTGCGAACAGGAACTAAGCAGCCAGTGATTAATATAGTGTCTTTTGCATATTGTCACCTAATGATGCCTGTGGATTTGAATGGTAGAATCTAGATAAGCAATGGTCAATCAATGGTAACAGAATGCCGAAACTCTGAACTACGAGGCATATATTGGGAAAAATATTAGTAAGGATGATTTACCTTTGCAGAATCAGAGCTCTTCATGTAGGGTTCTGCACAATGTGCAATGCTACCTTGGAGAACCTTTTCTATTCTGGCCAAAAGGAAGATGTCCGGGTGTGGACATGTGACAGAGAAAATTCCCTAAGGAACAATTACAAAGATGTAATACTGGCCATATTATTCTAATACATACATTTTATTATTAAACAATATTCATATAACGCCAATATAATATGCAGTGCTGTACAAAGGAGTTGCAAATAACAGACAGATACAAAGACACAGGAGGAGAGGAATCTGCCCAAAACAGGTTACCTCATTAGCAACCAACAATGTTATACAATGTTATATATATTTCTATCTTCAAAATATTGATATACCCCCCCTTCTCTCTAAATTTCTGAAATCATCTATTTCAGTATGTGCAAGAAACAAAGGTGAAAAAGACACTTTTACCCAAACTCATTTATAGAATAGCTCTAGGTTCAGTGTTTCTCAAGCAGGGTTTGGTGGAAAATTAGGCTTTCACCAGAGGGAAATTAGTTCCTTAAGCAATGAGCAGTTTTTGCCTCCCAGGTCATTTTAACATCAATGATCTTTTTTGCTGTCTGTAAGGATGATTTTCTTCTGACTGACCACCACACTAATGTACTGTGAGCTGTGAATATAGTAATTATAGCAGGGGTTCCCTAGGACCTAAAAGTTATTTAGGGGTTCCCCCATGTTAAAATGCTTGAACCTTCCTCAACTAAATATCTTAGAAATGTGCAATTTAGGTAAAACAATAAATAAACATAAAACTACAACTTTAATGCCCAATTTGTCAGCTGATGCAAGAGCAGTTACTTGACCTGGTCTTCCTCAGTATAACTTGTCCATCAAGCACTTTACAGGGTAATAGTTATAAGCTCTGCTCAGCACAGATCTTAAGATTATTCAATTATTTAAACTCTTCCTCTTCTGCATTTCCTTACATGTTATAAATACATTTCCAGTTTGAATTATTTAGAAACACTTTTCAGTAAAATATATATTGAGCACTTAAAACAGATATTCAGGACACTTAGGTATACCTGTTTGGGATACTGCAGCATTGATTCCTGTACACATCCTGCAATCCTGCGCCCAAAGTCTCCTCCACCATTTAAAAGATGTTGAGGAAGGGGGATCATTTGCCTCACAGAGGAATGATTCAAGTCTACATGAAAGTCAGCTGATATCTTCTTATTGGCTTTAATGTCAAACAGGGATAGTGTAACAAAAAATGGTTCAACCTGGACATGAAAAAAGCACAAGTGGAAATCACATTAAAATTTAATACAGAAGTCTGCTGAACCTGTACAAGCACTAGCCTAATTCAATGAATAATGAGTGTAAAACAGGGGTAATGTTGTAACCATGTGGTGCGCAGAATGTTCAGTCTTTCCAAAGTCCCTGAAATTATGCCTTTTTTAAATCTAAAGCATCCAGATTTAGGCTGCCATTCCCTTTTGTCAGCTGTGGTGCATTGCAGTACAACACTTGTCATAACGCTAAATATACGTTGGCGTGTTACAGTGCCATTTATTTTCCATAGTGCATTAAAGCACAATGCATACACACACATATAACCACAAAACACAGCAATGATCTACTACGGATTGGGGTGTGCTGAATAGAAAAAACACAATGGGCCAGAATGAAGATGTCAATTGGGCCTTATGGATGGGGGGCTAGTGATTTGTTAAAATATGGTTAAACGGGCATAGTTAAACACCTGAAAGCTATTGGAAGATTTGCATAAACCAGCATGACAGTGATAATTTTGTGAGCACACTTACATTGTGTTTCCCATTCTAGAATCATGAAAAATCAACCACACCCAAAAAATGTATGCAAGTATCCCCACACTAAGTATGCAAGCAGGTATAAAACATAAATTACTTTTCCAAGTCCTTTTATTACAAAGTTTAGCAAGCTTTTACTGGCTATAAATTTTGCAACATAAATCAGTCGAAACAATTCCTGGCAGCCTGGTTTGGAGTACAGAACTGTTGCAACAAGGACAAAAGCTATATAATAAATTATAGCTGTCAATTATTGTATAGGTTAAGACACAGCAAGGCTCCACATGAATACCACTTATATTAATTGAGATATATATATATATATATATACACACACACACATACACACATACACACACACAAAGTCTAAATGTATTTAATTCTTACATTTGTAGTTGGTCCCTCTTCATTTTCAGCCACACAACTTTGTAGATTAAAAGATAAATCATTACATTTCACCAATATCCTTTTTCCAAATTTCTCTTCAAATGGTTTTACCTCTGGTTCGATCCCAGAGAAGTCAAGTTTCTGGAAGGAGAAGAATGTGATAGTTAAACATCCATATACAAAATAAATAATAATTTATGAAAGTCCAACAACTGTAAAGCAAATTATTTTACTATCAAACATGGCAGCAGCAAATGCTCAAAAACATATAAGGGTGCTCTGGCTCAGACCATCCATGTCACAAAAAGTTTGGGCACTTTCAGTGGTGGGTTAGCCCAACATAAAAAAAACATTTCACACTAGGGATATGTATTCTGAGTAAAGTATATTCTGCAAAAGCAACTTGGAGAACTGATCAGTCTGGAAGTCTGTTGACCTGGATTCTTACAGGACTTTTACAAGTAGAACAGTGCCATAAAATGGTAAGTAACTAGAAAATGTTATTCCACCCCATCCCCCCCCAAAAAAAAAATACTTATGCAACCAGTGCTCACCTGTGTGTCTGAATCCAAGGCAAAAAGTTTGACTCTGCTTTCATTTTTTAATTTGGCTTCTGCTTCTCTTGTACTCTTGAATGATAAAAACAAAAATGTATAATATATGTCCATTGCTTTTGGAATGGAATGCAGAACGTCATATAACGTAGGTAGGGTGATCAGATGTCTACACATATTTGTTCATATAATACATCTGGAATGAATACCCTATATAAAATAAAGTAAACTTCCAATCGATTGGGTATAGGCAACTAAAAAGTGAGTAAACAGCCTAAAAAATAACCCAGATCTGCAAGGGAAGGACGACAAGAATCAGCTTTTTAAAAAAAAAATATATAATAATTACACTGGTCAACAAATATTTTCTTGCCAAACAGATAAAAGCCATTTTAGGTTGTGTTTGATGCACATATTCTAAATATGGTATTGGTTTTGCTGGATTGGCTCTAGTTTTTGAAATAATGACCTCAATGATAACCTCAGAGAAAACTAAAGAAACATGAAAATAAAGCAAAATTAAACTAGATATGCCTACAAAATTAAATTTTTGAAATACTTAATGACAATATAGTCTATATTCAGTAAATTTACAGAACTAATCACAAAGAAGTCATTAAAAAATTCAGTTTGTATGATTTCGTTTTATGCTGATGATCAGGACAATCAAGTTGAAGGCTGCAGCAGTAGTCTGCCATCATGTGTCTATCCCATCTTCCCTGATACCTTTCTTCCATCACCTTTATATCTTGATAGAACCTCTCCCCTTGTTCCTCACTGAAATCGTCAAGGTTTTCTGTAAATTTTGCAAATGGCTATGGAGATAGTGTACCTTTATGCTCATAGTAGCACCCAAATTTTTAATGTTTAAGAGCCAGTTTTGTACCAGTTCTTTATAATTTTGTGCTTTATGGTTACCCAAGAAGTTCCTGACCACCATGACATAGATGTGCCAGGCAGAAGCTTCAGTATCAGTCATGTAACTTGTGAAATTTGAATCATTTATCAGTTTCCAAATCTGGGGTCCATCAAAGATTCCTGCTTTTAATTTTTCAGTACTCAATCCAGGGAAGAATCTACAAATGTATTTGACGCAATCACCGTCCTTGTTCAGAGCTCTACCAAGTTGCTTCATTAATCCCAACTTTATGTGTAATGGAGGGAGAATGATTTTTTCTTGGTGAACCATCGGCTCGTTAATGATGTTTGCTGCACCTTATTTTCATGTTTTCGCTTGGAGGCCATGTCACTTTCTTCCAGTGATCCCGCTTTGCTCTTCTATCCCACAAGCAGATGAAACTGGGCTACTTTGTATATCCACTTTGCTGTAAAGTAAAGTAGGAAGTTCAATATTTTTAAATCAACACATTTGGACCATTGGTGTTCATGATAGCAAAGCTTTTGTAAGACCATTTTGATATTTTCCTATTCTTAGGTTTTGTTGAGTGACCAATTTCCATAGCAGATGCCATTATGCAGTAAAACAGATTTCAAACTTTGAGTGTAACTGTCTATATAAAGCAGCCAGTCTTCTCCTCGGTATTCTGCTACAACTATATGGGCTAGTAGTCCAGGGATTTTAAAACAGTACACAAAGTCTCCATCTTCACTGACATACAGTAGGAGTGTAATCTCTCTTGTCCTATAAACCGTTATTTTATCTTCCGGTCTCAGACAGTTCTTGTTCTTATAGCCTGGATGCTAAAAGTTTAGTTGCTTGTTTTGACAGACTTAGGTCATGTATTAAATCATTGAGCTCTTCTTGGGAGAACTGCTGGTTTGATGAAACACTTCCTTCATATTCACTTCCACTGCTAACTCCTGGATTACACTCCAAACCCTGTATACCCTCCATGTCGGATACAGGAATATCAGGGAGTTTACTGAACACCGGTAACGGCACAGGTCGTCTTGCTGATTCCAAATCGGGGCACTCCCACTTGTTTTTCTTGTAATGACTGAAACCTTTCACTATCACAGAACAATAATAAGAATCATTTTGATGATTTTTGGGGTCTCGCCATACCATAGGTAAACCAAATTTTTCAGTTTTCCATTTTTCCAGTGAGGTAGACACTGTACACATATTTTGCATACTATATGGGGAGCCCAATACTTATCTTGGTCCCCCAGTTTATTACCAAAATATGCAAGATATGCTTGTTTAACAAATTCTGTAATGTTTCATCTCAGTTTTTGCTGAGAATATTCACTACAAATGTAGCAAAATACATTAGGGTCATTTAAACAACTTCTCGAAGAACTCATATTTCTGTAGAAAAGATAATGTATGAATAAAAAGAAGTTTCACTAAAATAATGCTACATTTAATTGATAAAATGCAAAACTTTGGTGTAAATAAAGTTTGATAATATTATTCTGTGTTAACATTTGTTGTTCGTAAAATCGCCTATTCTGATTCCTGTATCACAAGAACTAGAGCCAATTCATTGAAACTGATGTCATTTCTGGATTCAGCAGACCTGAAATACACTAAATAAACTGAAACATTCTTGGCAAATTAAAAAAATCATTTTTTTTGTTGAGCAGTGTAATCAATACCAATAACCAGTAAACAGAAATGGAAGGTAACACACATGCATTTTACTTTCAATCCCCCTAATTAATAACATTCGCTCATAATATTTGCTCATATACTTTGGCCTAAAGGATTGTGTCACAAAACAATCATCATCAAGAGCAGCAGGGGGCAATTTATATATAATGAAGACAAATTTTTCAACATTACCATACAGCTACTTTCCTCCTGTTATTCATTAAGCTTTACAGCAACATTTGCCAGACCATAATTGATCAGATTTTATTTGTGTTCAGAAGTTCATAGCACATGGATTTATAATTTGTAAATTAAAATACAAGTATGCCACAGTGGAAATGCAAGCCTAATTCCAGATGTGCATGTACAATCCAAACCAAAGATGATGACGACAGCACAGCACATTCAGAACTAGCATAACCACACTGGGAATTTGTGAATCGTTGAACTGAGTAGCTGGTGAGGAAGTGGTGGAGAAGCATGTATCAGCTGAAGTGCCTATGTGGTGCTCAGAAAACATAAAAACATATATAAACCAAACAAAGGATGACCAACTGCCAAAAGTTTGCTTGGGTACATCGCACATAGGATAATTTATGTTGCATGCGAAATTTATAATGACCCTTTATGTCATGTCTACAGTGGTGTTGTTTTTAAACACTTTTGAACCCCTATACTAACTTCAAATACATTTATGGCCACTTTTTTTTAAAGCCAGAATTCAAAAAAGGCAAATATGTAAGTCATGAGCTCTCAAAAGCCTTTATAAAGGTCTAGAAGCATTTACATCATTTAAAGTGCTTTTCCTTGCTGTTGTGTGGACTGTCCTATTGGACTGAACAGGAATTTCAATCGTGGACATTTAAATGTTGAGTAAACAGTCTGTAAAGACTTAGCCTTTAATAAAGATTTTTTGCACATTTACCCCTCATATATGTTTCCTCTTTCTCTACATTCTACTGTCCATGAAGTGTATAAAAGTTAGAAAAAGATGGCTAGACACCTGAATTTAGGTTACGACTCACAACATCTATATTTATTTTAGCCTTCCTGTAAGAACCTGTATGAAACGCACTTTAAACAAATGTCACACATCCATTGTCACAGCCTACAAATCTCAAAAACTATGACATGAGAAATTTAGAAAACAACAGAGTGTGTACTGCGACCTGTCACTGGATCATCTGAAATAGGGGTCTGTACAGGGCACTTGTACTGAGGTCTTTACTGAGGCCTGCCATTTAGGCTATGTATTGGGTGTTTGTACTGAGGTCTATCACTGTGGGTTTGCATTGGGGGTCTGCCCTGGGTATTTATTATTCAGATCTGCTACTTGGGGAAATTGCCTCTGTTTCCTGGGAAGGGGGGTGGTCTTTTAAATGTTCGCCCTGGGATGCATGAAATCTATACTATAAAGCATGAATTCTCTACTTTTTACTATAAGCCAATGTAAAAAAAAAAAACTCCATTAAAAATGTTTGTACTGAGTAACACATATGGATAAAATGAAAAAATAATTTTCCTGTTGGGAAAAGATTTAATACTCTTGAGTCATTGGGCCGCAACAAACATGCAAAAAGCAAAATCAGAACTCCACATATGCATACTTGTTCCATGAGAAAACACTAAACCAAAGGGTTGGCATAAAAGCTAAGCCTTAAGATAAGGAAAAGAAAGACTACATTTTCTCCAAGTATAGGTTTTCTTTAAATACTTACCTGAAAACAACAAATAATAATACAAATAACATAAAACGTCAAAATACCATTACATCAAGCATCAGAAAAATTATATCTGTCTGGAGATGCATTAGTAAGTATATCAATATTATCTAAAATGAGGAGTCACTTGAAGCAGTCTCAGCATTAGAAAAAGGCCTGGCACAACTTCTAAGCTTCTTGTCATTGGAAACCTTATCTAGGAAATTCAGGCATTCTACATTTTCATTCTAACAGTACACATTTACCATAGCTGCTTCCTCTATATCCAAAGGGAATTAGGAAACCAGATTATGCAATTCTGCACATACTGTACTCACTTACAGCCTAATGAATAACAAATGGATATGATAACATTTACTTGAAAGCAGTCACGTCATACAAGACAAAACAGAATTGTGAGTGGACACATGAAGCTATTCTGGCCTTTAAAAAGAACAGTCAATAGAAGCTATTCTTGTCTGCATAAATATGTTGAAGCAGATAAAGTAAACTAAATTATTGCAGACTAACACAGTTGATTTTGTGGACAACTATTTAGCAGGTAAATCACTTAAGGATTAGTCGAACATTGTGAACAATCTTCCTTTTGAACAGACACATGACATGCAGCACTGCACTAGTAAAAGCTTCCAATACAATAAAATGTTTCAAAATCTGATAATCATTGTAAAATAATACAAGATAGAATTTATTGTGGTACAGTTTTACATTTAAAGGTTGGGAGCCTTGTAAAATATGCAATCATCAGGAAATAAATTATCTAGAAAACAACATTCTGGATACAGAACTAGTTGTTTTTGATATGGCTTCTTTTTACACCCATTACAGAGCCTTCTAAAGAATTAACATAAGTTATATAAACCATTGAGTAATCTGTTCAAAACGTACAAAGACGATAACAGTTTAGTTGTCCTGTATTTGCAGTGATTACATGGACCATTTTCTGAACATTTTTCACTTTCATTAAACAATCTGGACAGAGTTGCCACAATCTATCTCTGCTGGAGCAAATGAGATTGGAAACAATTACCTCAGAACCTGGTCTCCTTCCTAAACAGAAAATATCTACTAACAAACCCAATTTCCCCTAGGCTCTGACTGGAGTTCAAGCAGAAAATCTCTATCCTACTATTCTTTCTCTGCCAAAGTACAGCATCCTCACAAGAATAATATTTACCATTGTGGAAATCAAATGTAATGTTCAAAATGTGTAACAGATCAAAAGATTGTAAGGGGGGCTGAACAAACATGAATAAAAGGGAATGTATAGAAGATCTCTCTACATTACTTTCTGCATTTATTAAAGTAAAAAAACATTATCAGGTATATATTACATATAAATAATACAGACTTTTGTCCAAAAGCATATGGGGCCATAGGGTACTTTTTACCAATGATCCTAAGTCCTTCCACACTTAATGTTAAAAAACCATTTTATTGAGCGTTTTTCATGATGACATTCAAACACAAGGGTCAGAGCAAGTCAGAAATAGGTAATTATGAGAATGTCCATCTAAGCTACAGACAGCACTGTTTTGGACTATGAGGAGGAAATGGGAGAACAAAATTGGGCAAGAGACTCCACTTTGACCTCCCTATTGGAAAACAGCAGAGGACATTTTTGTCAGTCATTTAGTGATCCAGCAGGACAGATCACCAAAAGTCAACAGGGGACAGCTGTACAGAGACAAGAGCTTTGACCTATACAACCATGAACATGCATTTTGGGTGTCAACAAAACTAGTGTTTGTACACGGCTGTAGTTCAGACATCTGTCTATGGGGTGACAACGCTCTGTTCCAGTCTCCCAACTCTTCTGTAGACAAACATAGGTCACTGCTGTTACCATCAGAAAACCCACTCAAAGAAATACTTGAAAAATATAGCAGGAATACAAAACATGCATTACCCAAATGTTCCCAAAGGTAAAGTCAGGAGGAGAAATGCTGAACAGTAGTGCCTAGCATGAGGACACAACTTTGAGCTAGAATAGATGAAGGTCTGTCATTGAATGATGCTGAAGGTTGGTCCTAATGAAAGTTTGTTATATCTTACAGCACTATAAAGAAGTATGCAAAACAGAAACCATTTCCTCATTTGTCTTTCTTCTATAATTACCCCGGCCTATAAGAAACATACACAAAAAGTAAAAAACAAAACAAAAAGACAAATACTTACTTTCTCTGGGAGGTAACTGTCAATACTGGACGTTGAATTATCAAATTTGTTCTGATCATCATCTGAAAAGTAGAAAAAAAAAATCTGATTTACTGTAAATCAGACTTAAATTGAGATACAGAGAGATACACAAAATTACAGGCATATCTATGACAGTTTTGTGTCCTATGGCTCCTTTAATGTGATGGACAGGCTTGTTATAAGGAGACCAAAGGCAAAGCAAAGCTTGACTTTTACATAAAATGTTTGTTCTATGTTTCTTTAACGATTGGTTATTTTGACATGTAAAAGTTTTTTGAGGAAGATTTAAATTTGTTGGGGGCTGTAAAAAACATCTCAACACATTTTTTTTTTTTTGCTTTACATTTTTTTTTTTTTTTGCTTTACATTTTTTTTTTTAGACTATTCTATGTAAAAAACCAAAGGAGCTTCTAGATGGTGAAATATTAAAGACAGAGTGTTTAATAATTCTGAACTTCAGGACAATACAAAATTGAGTTTAGGTATTCAGACACATTTATACAAGTCACAAGATAATTACATTATAAAACAAGGAGATACATGTCAGACAAACCTAAGTGGTTTTAGGAACTCAATAAAACAAACCAATTAACTGTTTTAAATCTTTTCAGTTTACAGTCCCAGATTAGGGGAAAGAGAGGATTGATATCATACCTTCATGGGACTCTCCATTTCTCCTTTCTTGCATGGCAGCTTCAAAGTTTAACTGCAAGATTTTGTTAAGAGTGTTAATCCAATCCTCCATTTCTGCATCGCTGTCTGCGGCCAGAAGATAACTGCTCTTGTCTTGCATCTTCAGCTCAAAGGCAAACCGTCTTACTTTATTGTTCTGAATACAGTGAAACAGTTGAAATAGTTTTAAATGTTAACTAGTTACATGATCAAACTTTTACAAAGCTCTTTTAGATACACGTACTACAATTGTTGGTGAGGATCCAAGAAAGAATTTCTTTTTTTCTGAAACCGCTACTTAAAACATTGTTTTAGTAAAAACGTGGGGGACAGATAAGGTTCAGTTTACAAAGCTATAGTGAATCTGCCATTTGATGCAACAATTCAAATGTTCATAGCCTTTGGAAATAGCAGAGAGAGGTTTAAGTAGAACTAAATTTAAAAAAAGAAAGTGCAAGCACGCAGAATGTTTATAGTAGAAGGGAAAGGCAATGCCCCTTTTCCAACCTGGCCAATCAAGGTGGCTGAAGATCCTAAACGAGGACCAGGTAAATAAGATCTTACACTCATGAACATGATGCATCTGCAACATAGCAAGAACAAGTTACCTTATTTAAAATATTGCTATTAGGATGATAGGTTTATTTAATTGCAGAACAAACATTGCCTGTTCGTTCTGCAATAAAGGCCTCTGCCACTAGTTCTTTTATACTTTAACTTTAGTTCCACTTAGAGACACCTGTTTTTTTTTTTTTTTTTTTTTAACCTGTGTTACAAGAATATGCATAGTTCAATGATGTTACAGGTCCCCTTTCCCAAGGTGACAGATGCAGTGTTATCACTTAGCAGGTTTTGCTGGGTGGATCGCCCTGCAATTTTCACTTTCTGCCTGGCTGTCATCGGACAGCTGCTCAGTCTTGGCTTCTCCCAAAGAGGGTTTGTGAGTCTGGGCAGCTTGCTAGTTCTGCTAAAAGGTTTAGGATACATTGTATCTTTTACTTGGTTTGTATCTTTTCTACTCCAAATCTCTCCCAGCAGAAATCACAAACTGTGGCTCTCAATGAAAGTTTGCTAAAGTTCAGATCATTAACTATTTGTTGCCCAGAACAGAGCCCTGGTGTACCAGGCTTTATGTTTGTGGTAAAAGGGAAGGTTCAGATCTGTGGTTGAAACAAGCAATCCTGCACAGGGGCCAGCAGCTGGCACCTCCCCAGCCACTTGGCAAGTTGCACCACAGCGCTACTTCTTAAAAAAAACAGCATGCACAAATTTTACAGCGGGCGGTTGCTCACTGCGAACCCATTCATTTTCTATCAGGCTGCAGTGAGAAAATGCTACACAGACTCTTCCCCAAGGCAGATTCATTGTTGTGAGGAAGCAGTAACTGCACTGCAGGCTTGTGAACAAGGTTGAGTTTGCAATAGCACTTATATACTAATGTAAAACAATTACCAGCTACTCAGTATATGCTAATGTAAAACAATTACCATCAGAAATAAACATTGAAAACACCTGTTGCAAACATTTCAAGTACATAAAGTACTACATTTGTAAGAATAAATCTTTTAGCATTATGTACACTCTGGAAATCTCTTGTATTTTAGAAACCACTTAACAGCAATATATGTGTACTTATCCGCTATGTTTACTCCCACACAGGCAGCTATGCACATTCTTAGCGGTCAGCAAATAATATTTTTATCAGGGAGTGTAGTGTAAGGTATATTTTGAAAGTTGTTTTTTCTTAACTACAGCAAGGAACAGTAGAGTTAAGAAAAACAGAAAACCCTTCTTGAACTGAACAAGATGTCATGGAAATACAACACTCCCAGTTCCAAGGGAATGTTTCTCTCCCTCCAGTAGTGAAATGGATGCCAGACTTATAAAGGGAAGTACAAAATGATGAGCAAACCTTCTCCAACATGGTTGATCTGTCAACCATAAAATCATGGCAACAATGATAACTTGATCATTGCACAGTAATGTTATAATAAAATATTACAACCAAATAATTGTGACTTTATATTGTTTGTTGGAAAACTCCAATCAGAATTAGAAATTTTAGTAAAGATGAGAAACCTAAACAACTGTGCAAGACTGAGAGTAGGCGGGCGTCCAGATTAAATACTAAAATATATAACTGAACTTACAAGCTGTATGACATTGTATTTAAAGGCTATAATAAAGAGGTCCACATAATGAAAACCTCTGCTAATAACAGTTAAAAAAAAAAGATGCCTAAACAAGAACACAAAGAGCAGTTGTAGACAAATGTCAGCTGTTAAAGTTAAAGATGTTCTACTACTGTACAAATGACGTAAATAAAGTTTCTACAGAGTAACTAAAAAACAAGCTTAAACTGAACGTAGTACTGGAACATTATATTACCTGTACAACACCCATGCATGAATCAAGGAATATTGATCCCTTAGGTTCTTTGGAAATTTTTTCATCTTTGTAGAAGTTAAGGTTGTATGAGCCATCACCAAGTTGAATAAGGTGGAAAAATCTTCTTTTGAAAGACTACAAGAAAAGAAAAACACACTGTTTTCCAATAAATGTGCTTTACTGGAGAATGCAAAAATGACTGGCTATATATGTTAAATGCCCAACCATTCCCAAATTCAAAGCAATCATTACACTAATCTGTGTAAATTAGAGATACAGCCTTTAGAACTAAACTTTATGAATTCAAAATCCACCTATCCATACAGCCAGTACCCCTCATGCCTTTTAGTTGTCAGTTAGCGAATTGAGGTCTTACAAATGTTTACCACCTACTTCCAGTGACTACAATTTTGGCTCCTAATGAACAAACATGGTTTACACTGTAATACAGGGATGCTGGAAATGTAGTCTGGCATCTAATGTTACATTAGAACTTTCCTTGCTCAAATTGGGGTTTTGTTGTTTAAAAGAAAAAACATGTGGTACCGTAAAGCATCTCTGTGATGTTAGAAGGTCTATCAGAACCATTAATCATCAATGCTCTGGTAATTAAACATAGTCAAAAAATTGTCAGGGGTCTCAGCAGTTAAGGCTCTTGTAGCCCAGTTTAGGAAAAGAAATGTGCTCTCTCCACATAAAGACTAAGCCCCACTGCCTATCCTTCAATAGGCAAGTGTAAAGCTGTGCATACACGTTCAAATATTGTTGCTGGAAACGATCTTCAAATGACTGATAAACAAGCACTGTACATACAGCGCCGTTCTGTTCTATGAAGATGGCAGAAGATAGAAGGAGTGAGTGGCACCCCGCTGTGCTCTCCTCCTTTGACTTGTATATTGGTACGTCAGACGACCTAAGTACACGTCAAGTTCTCACATGACCATTTATATCGGGCGAGAATTATTTAACCTGACTTAAATGACGAACAAAGAAGCTGAGGAGATGAACAATGGGCTCCACATAGACATAACACAATTTAATTTATTATAGAATGAAAGGTATTGCAATCTAGCGTTTTTTTTTTTTTTTTTCTTGCAATGTGTTACAAAACTGGGTTGACTGTGTTTTGATAATATTGTAAAAGTATGGCCCTATGGCACTCTGCATGTTCAAAGTGGAGAATAAAAAATATTTGCTGTTTTTAGCCTCAAATAGAGGAAAATGATGAATATTAAAATATAGGTATTTTTTAAGTAAATAGACAGTTGATAAAGATTTAGATTAAAAAAATGAGGGTCAATATCTACAAAACATCATCAATAATCAAATCTTATTTTTTTAAATTGTATATCCAGGTCTCTTCAATATGTGGGGAAAACAATACTGTAACACAGAGCAATGGGTGATTTAGTGAGAGTTTCAGAAACTCACCGATTGTCTACATAGACTGAAAAACACACTAATTACATTTGCATTTATAATGTGCATAAATTGTGATTCTTACCCTCATGGTGACGCTTATTGCACTGTTCATGTTCCCCTTGTATAGCCAGCCATGTTTAGTGATTCCCCCCTTCTGTGAACCAAGGGATGCCGCATCCTGCATACAAAACACTCATGTAAGAGCTTAACAGGTCATTGAATATTCTACAACGTTTAATGTAGTACAGATTCTAGTAGACTACATCTAAGAACAGTATAGCAAATTAACATTTGTCTAATATAAATGCATTACTGTAATAACACTTATTTTAACAGAGTTGTATCTAAACCAAGGAATGAAAAGAACACACAGAACTTCTACATAGGTGAATTAACTACACTGAAACACCAGTTAGGTCAAGATTCTGTAAAGTACAACAATAACTGCAAGCATCTATTAGTGGAATCATTTTGAAAAAGCCAGGCTGGTTATTTCAATATCTATTCTTGCCTTGTGCATGCCACATTCATTTTTAATGACCTGTGTTACAGGAAGCAATTATACTACCGCGGTCAATTGTGAAAAGGTCATTCATATGTTTAACTGGTAAAAGCTGACAAATTTTAAACACAACAATCGATTGCTGAAACCAAACATTCTATCTGCCACACAGCAACATAAGAAAATAGATGTGAAGTATGATATAAGTATTCAGATTTCACTTTCAATTTCTGCACAGCTACTCTGGGTACACTGGTAGCCACAGTCAAAATGTATTGATATCACTTATTCATAATTCATAATTCAAGAGAAAAGTAACATTTTTGTAAAATTGAAAATGAAAGTAGAATGGATATAAAAAATGTACAACCCACATAAAAAAAATATAAAAGAATCACTTGAACCACAAAACTAAAATACCAGCCTTTCCTGTGACCATGCTTGAATTATCAAGGAATTAAGACCATCGGGGGCCAGACTGATAGATGCTATTTACTTTTATCAGTTTCTATTTATTTCATTGAGAAAAAAAGGAAACACATTAGTACTCTTGGCCAAAATGATAGTTTCACTCAGTTGAAACAATCTTGTTTGTAAAGGCATTTGTTGTAAATAATCACAAAAAACCTTCATCATTTACATTTCAAGACAAAGAATACCCAGCAGCATTACTAGCTAATTAGGCTGTACCATTTTTTAAAGTGTTGTTGTTAACGATAAAATGAATACATTGACTTGGTGCATGAATTTGTAATGGCTTATGCTCAGGAAAACAAAGAAAAGAGGAAATGACGTGACAAAATCCATTATTTACTATACTATTTAACATTGGAAAATCAAAATTATAGAAAAGAATGGAAAAAAACTAGAAATAAAAGTTTTTAAAACCTTTATGAAATCACTATGCATATCTAGTTATATCTTTATTAACTTTCAATAAAAGTTGTTACTTTGGACATCTGACCAAGAGATATCCAAGAGGAAAGTCTGATCTCAAACCAATATGCAGTTTATGTAGGCAAAGCACCTAACGTTTAGGACAAAGTACTAAAATGGCAGCAAGTTTTTACTGACATTCGACTTTAATATAACTAAAACATTCAGAGAACAAGTACTCATATAACACATTATTTACCTGAAGGAAGTTCATACTATTTATGGAACATCCTGGTTGCACCATACAAAGCATGTACAAATGAGGGCTAGTATAACCACTGATTCAGCCTTTAGAGGTACTGTCAGCAGTAAATTCACATCCTGTGAATCCGTTTACCTCAATCAGCAGTTAGGACAGAAATAACAAACCCAATACTTGGCTAAAAAACTTTTATATCTTAAACAGTAAAATATTCCATTTAATGGAATAAAAACACACACACAAATCCACAAATGGACAAGCAACAAAATAAAAGAAGATTCTTTTATTCAGGCAAACATGCCACACAGCACAGACAGCTCCCCAACCTTGTGAATAACATTGCAGCTATGTAGTAACAGTCTGGGTGGCACCCCAGCCTGTGAGAAGACGCACAATGATGAGGTCATATAGAAGGTTCCCTAGATAAAAGGTCTTTACCTATGAAGGAGTAACAGTGCCCAATACAAAAGAACACAGAATACAAAAAAGCAAAGTAATATGAATAAAATGTGATATCCGACGACTACCTGAATATACTAAATGACCAGATTTTTCCAGCAATACATTTTTTTCTTCCATAATGGCACAGACATATTCCAAGATAATAATGGGCTCAAATTGTGAAGGGGTGGTTGAGAGTGCATTGAACATAATTCAGTTCAGACCTTAACCCCAATGAGAACCTTTGGAACATGCTAGAGAAGACTTATGCAGTGGTTCAATTCAGGATCTCATTAATAAAAATAAATGAGATGCTGCATAACCCTATGGAAATAATACCAGAGCAAATTAATGCAACAAAACTAAAGGCGGCCCATTGACATTTTAGAATGATATGGAGAATGATATACACTGCCCAGGCAATGTATTTCTTAATCTGGGTTGCATCAGTGATACTTTGTTTCATTTCTCATTAACTGCATAACAACCCTACAAAGGACTCCTTTTTACAATGTAAATGATCTGTGCATGTATCTACTGGGAATAATCACCACCTGAACGTACGTATGCTGTAAGGACAAAAATATGATTCCATTTCATCGGAGATGTGGTTGAGAAACTGACTCTGCATATGAGTCATCTAGGAACATAGTCCGATTCTCTCCCTCGAAGAAGCATGTTTGTACGAAACGCGTTGGGCCTTAAAAAAAGACCTATACCCTTATATAAATTGGATTTATTCATAAATCATTTTATTTTACATATTTTTTCAACTTACACACTGCCTTTAAAATCCCTACTTCATATCTGTTCTATTTGGGTAATTTACACACTATTTTACAGGACTGTCTATAAAGTAAAATAGGGTTACAGAGCTCAACAACATGAAGAAATAATATTTGGCTTGCTTTATATACAGTCCTGATTAGACCTTATACTACTAACAATTATTTATTACATTGTCTTCATTTTCCCTACAAAGTTTATCTCTCAGAAAATGTTTGAAGCCTAGCATCCTAAGATTTTTTCATCAAAGTAAACTTTTGTGTCCAAAAAAAATTAAGCTATTAAACATTTTTTCACATTAGGACAGTATATGGATATTATTGGCCAAGACTACATTGATGAAACAATCTATTAATGAAAATCAAGTATATAAATTAGATCCATAAAATAGCTGCCTTTACTCAAATAAGATACACCTATTAGTCTTTCATGTGACTTATGATGAACTGGCTTACCTCATCCTTGTCTGCTTCTTCATCAACTTCATACACATGCGCTGGTAGCTTTTCTGGTTTGGTTCCTTTGCTGTAGGAAGATAAAGACAAAATTCCTGAACTATTAAAAATTATAAAATAGATAAATAAATGGTATGTACAATATGTATAATAGTATGTATAATATGTTCCATTACAATTACACATTTCGTTATTTTTTCTGTTTTCTACATGGAAAAAGTGAGCAATTCCAATCATCTGAACAAAATGATTACTAGGAGGCCCCAACCAAGTTACTCTTGACAGACCATATATCGACACAATATAATATGAATATAAAATGCACAAAGGCAAAGGTCAACCTACAGGTGTGGACAATTTTGTTAGTGTCCCTTTGACAAAATAACTACTTTTATTTTTCTTTGAAATAAATTCAAAGTCACAAAAATAATTAGCATTTGCCATTGTTTTTTTCCGGTTTTTAACCCTTAATCAAACTTTGTTTCAGAATTATACTTTTTTCAACACAAATGAAAATGGCATGGGCAAGAATTATGGGATCCATAACCTAATCATTTGTTGCCCAACTTTTAGAGGTAATCAAAGCAAACAAGTTATCTCTGTACGTCTCATTAAGGCCATTGAACTGCTAACAGGTAGCTTAGCCCACTCTTTTAGAGGTCTGAAATGCAACTTTTCCAAACAGCAAGTTTCAGATTGGATTTAAAATATCAGGGCTCAAAGAAGGCCACTTTAGAATAGTTCACTGTTTGGTCCTTAGCAATTCTTAGGTGCTTTTAGCGGTTTGTTGTAGGTCAATATTCTGTTGCAAGATCCATGACTTGTGACTGAGCTTTCTGACACTGGGTGGGTTGATTCATTCCTGAAGGTCTTGAAATTTCATTGCTACTTACACAGACCTACAACACCAACAGCAAAATACAGCAAAGCAGCGCAAAACCACCTTTAGGTTTCATAGTAGGTGAAGGGTAATTTATTTAAAGCCTAATTTTTTCATTTGCGGACATAGAGCTGGCTTGCCAAAAAAGCCCTATGTTTTCCTAAAGACATTGTGGTTCATCAATATGCATTTTGGCAAATTCCAGTTAACTTTTTTATGGTTTTCTTTAAACAAAGCAGTTTTCCTGTGTCTTTTTCCATTAATCCTACTGTCATGTAAAAAGGATGGTGTGATCAAACCACTGAAGGACCTGGACCACAAATTCAGAATAGGTTTCTTTGGAAGTTGTCCTTGGCTTTTTGTCAACTATCCTCACCATCCTTCTATCCCTCTGGGGGGGGGGTCATGTTTTCCCTCTTCTGATCACATGCAAAGAGGTTGGCCATAGTACATTGATATACAACATTATGACTGTAAATTAAATGCATATGGTAATTTCCAAATATTTGGGATCCCCACATTATAGGAAATTGGGATTTCAGGGAGCAATCCCACCAATCTCGGAGCACAAAAACGTTATGCTATGGGGATCAGGGCGGAGTTGATAAATATGGATGACAATATTATAAGTAAACCAAACTAGAAGATGTACGAAAATGGCATCATATGTATTCCTTAAATAAATGTTTCTGGATCGCACATTCTGCTGTGACTTTTTCACATTACACTTTTAGTAAGTGTCTGCTGTTTAACAAACATTCTATACTACAATACCAGTGATAACCTCCCTCTGTTTCCATCACCTTTTTTGATTAAAATATGAGAATGATTCACACTAAGTCTCCCCCAGTTACAGATGGATGATGTGTGAGATGAGGTAGGCAGCTGCATACAAGTACTCTTCCTTTGGTATTTAAACACAATCCTTCTGCCTTCACTACATAATACATTACTTAAATAACAACCATTTCACATAGTAAATAGGGTTTACAGACAAACCTGTATGTTAAACAAGTACAAACAATGATACAAGAGGAGAAGAGGAAACTGCCAAATACAGCCTACAATCTAAGTGATTGGGGAGAATGGTACACTATAGAAGGGGACTATGGAATGGTGGCTAATTAAGAGAATAATGAGTTAAGAGAATAATAGTTAGGAGAATAAAGAGGATGGGTAGCAAAAGGTGTTTTTTAACTGATTTTTTTTCTAAATGTTCAGACTATAGGAGCAAGCCTAATGGCATGGTGAGGTACAGAGAGTAGGGGCATTTCTAGAAGTCTTGGAGCTGTGCACGGTAAGAGGTTATAGGTGAGGAAGTCATTAATAGTTCATTGGAGTAGGTTAGAGATTCTTAGGTGAAATGGTAGAATGCAGTGATTTGTAAAGAAAGGCAGCAGATGAGGAGTGGATGGAAGGATAGATAAGTCTAGCTGCAGCATTCAAAAAAGGATTAAATACAGTCTGGTTAGCAAAATACCAAAGAACAGGAGGTGGCAGTAATCCAGGAGAAAGATGGGGATGTGTACCAGGAGTTTGGTGGTATTCTGGAGGTGCTGTACATGCAGGTGTAAGTGGCAGGACCTAGAGATGGGATCAAAGGTGACAAAAGACCACGTGCCTGAGAGCCACTAGAAGGGTGTCAGGAAAGTTTTTCTAAAGTAGCTAAAAAAAATTGTGCAAATATGAATTCTTGAAAAACCCCTCTTTCCATAATGTTGTATCATCATCTCCCCCATCTTGCAGAAAAGTGTTGTTCATCTTTCCCTGAGCTGATAAAAGAGGTGCCTACATCAGAGGAAATGTGAATTTTACCTTACAGGAAGAAATATCCAATACCCTATTTTTTGCCAGCAAATGGGTGTGTATTAGAGATGTTCTTATTCAAAACTGTTCCGTCTCCTTTTCTTTGCAAACAAATGGACAGCCATGTACCCACTGCCCAATATTTGTTGTGTTTTTTTTATTTTGTTGCATTGCCACATTATGGAAATGCTAAGACTTGAAAGGAATTGCTTTCATGTAAACCACAAAAAACGACAGACACAATACAAACACAGACTGCAGGGAGGGAACAGAAAGAGTAAAACATAGATTGTACATCACAGTACGCTCCTGCTTCTAAATGGGGGAATGTCAAAATCCTCTAAAATACTCAAGACGAGGTGAGGAAATGTATATGACTGGGATTTCCTGACAGTGAAGCTCAATCTAACAGCCAGAGATAACTCTTCTGCAGCACCTGCAAAGAATATACTATGGCAGAGAGAGAGAAAAAAAAACAGTATTTATAGTTCTTTTTTTCTCTTATATGAAACAGAGATTTAAAAAAAAAAATTCCTGCTTTATTTTACCCTTTTAGTGATGTTTAGAGTTTGCTTTATGTCAAACATAACATATACAACTATACACTTGCCTGACAATGGGAATATCCCAATCCCCCCCATTTGCTGAATCAAAAAAAGGAAACATACCACAAATTCATGATACAAGTTACAATATACATCCAACTGGCAATCAAAAGGGAAATCCCACTGCACTGGTTCGAGGTCGGTTAACACAAGAGTGAAATGCAGTTCCTGGTATATGAAGCATCCAATAGTACTATATACCCACCAAGCAATTATGAAGGGTACTATGTAGGTTCAGGGTCATTAAACACAGAATAAATATTAAGTATCTAACACAGCATAAAGTGACATTTCTGTTTTTTGTATATGATGAATATTACACGAATGATAAGGGAGTCTCTCCTACTTTTTATTGGGTTTTTTAATTATTTTATGGGAAAGAAAAAGGAGTTGGAGTACACAGTGGTGAAAGGACAAAAATGATAGGAACCACACTGAACTAACCTTACTACTAGAGTTACTCCAAAAATAAGAAGACAGGAGGGACTGGCCATCAAACTATCAATAATAAATAAGCCTAAATCTCAAAATCTGAAAGTAAATACTGTGTATGTCTAGCATTTAGTTATAACCAAAGCTTAGTACAATATCTAAGTAATCCAAGGGAGATCTTAATTGTTTTATAATTACAGTCAGTTCTGCACATTTATACTCGAAGTGCGTCAACATCCACAGAGGGACAATTACTAATTTGTATGGTCCACTGATCTAATGTGGTCTTGAAGAGAAACATTTCTACAACATAACCTTTGCCAAAACCATCACTAAAAAAAAAGAAGTGTAAAATCATTTCTTCTTCTACAATTTAGCATACAAGAAAAAGGAAAGTATGAAAGTGCTTCACATGCTGAATAACTAAGCTTCAGGTACAATGACAACATCACTGCTGCTTAGCTTGATCTATAATGCTGCCAACAAGGCGCTAGTAGTGTTTTGCATAATTTAAAGGTTAGCAGTCGATAGAATGCCTATTACACCAGGATAACTGTGTTTTACAATAAGGATACTGAATAACAGAAACCAGAAAACTTGATTATTGAAAGTATTAAATTTGATTATCAAAAATAAGAAAGACAAGTTTAGCATGTAGTAATTTTGTAAAAGTTTCTTTTCTTTTTCTTTTTTTTTTTTTAACTGTATTCTAAAATTAGTAGAATACAAAAAAATCAAGAACAACGCTGTTTCGATAAGACTACACCAATATAATTTCAAGGACAAAACAGGATTAAAGCCTAAAGGAATCGCATGGGACATTGAGTTGTACTGTGGAGGCCTGCCATTGATAAGCATTTAATTGCATTTTTTTTTTAGTAAGAGCACATAGCTGATGCTCTATGACACCATGCAGGCAACAGACAAAACTATTACTGAAAGTCTTCAAAGGCCAGTAGTTAACATATAATGAAAATGTACTATAGGGAAATAGGTTTACAGAAGCACAACACGACAACATTTTTAGAGAAAATATCTAAAAACAGCACACACTTTAGAAGAATGAAATCTTTTAAGGGTTATTATTTAAGAACACTGGGAATTTAAACCTCAGTACAAGATACATTTACCAAGTCTGACTATTCTGCAGAGCAGTGCTCCGCTCCATGATTGGCTGAGGAAAGGGAAACCCTGATAAAGGCTAAAGCGTCATCAGGGTTTCTCTTTTCTCAGCCATTCAGCACTAGAGATGAATAGGGACAAGTCTCCCCATTGAAGTCTAGTGCTGAATGACTGAGAAAAGGAAAAAGGAATTGACCTCAGTTAACTGGAAACTACACTTCACCTGGAATCGGCCATTCCCCGTAAGTGCCGGATAACCGAGGTTCTACTGTATAAATATTTTGCAAAAAAACCTTGTTACCCTATTCAGCACTTTGTCTTTTTCAGTACTTCACTTTTAAAAAAATGGATTATTTATAGCAAAAATCACAGCAACAGAAAAACTAAAAGAAGGTACTAAATAGAAAATATTAAAAAAGATGCAATGACATATTGCATAAAAATCATTTCACATAGCAAGATAAAATAAAACAAGGTGCTGCACCAAATTGCAGTAAAATGTACATTTAATTATTGTAACTGGAACATTGGACCACCAAAGGAATCATTTGAGTGTCTACAGACTAAACTGAGACACTGAGAAAAGATGGTGAGAGAGGAGATCATTAATGACTACAGTCATGTTCACCAATCTTCATCTAAGAACTTTAGGGCTCGTTCTCAATGTATTGAGCTCTTCTAGTTTAATTTCCACTGAAGAGCTGGATGGAGGGTGAGAGTTTGGGTGTTTCCTGTCTTAAATCTCCAAATTCAGAACACAGGAGATAGTCCAGGCTTAAAGAATGTTAATTAAAGTAAAATATTATACAGGGGGGCATGTGTACCCCCCCCCCCCCCCAAATGACACAATGGCAAAAAAAATAAATAAAAAAAAACATTAATTTTCATGTCTCGTTACCCATAGTAGTCATTCCTTGATTCATTCTCAGACAGCAGACAGAGTTGGGATACAAAAGACATTTTTTTCCTATACTACAGGTTTGGAAGTCCTACACTAGATGGAAAAAGTGGAGCTGAAAAGCAGTACTGGAAATAAGCCACCACTGCACAACATCCTCAGGCAGATCACACCTATACTCCACAGAAGAGGTCGCCAACCTTTTCGGTCCTGCGGACCACTAAAATAACTGGCTGCTGGCCGCGCATGCACGGGGAGCCGGTGTCACTCAAAGGGGGGAACCTCCCCCATAGTTACGTCATGAATACATAACCCCGCCCACTCCTGGGACACAGCCCGCCCATTTCCCTGCGCCAGGGATTTGTATGGGGGACATGGTCCGTGGCTCTGGCTGGTGCGTCCCTCTCCCGACCCCGCTCGGCAGTGCACCGACCAGAGCCGCGGACCCTCAAATTTTTCTCGCGGACCATTGGTTGGCGACCGCTGCTCTCCAGCACCAGAACAGACTCACAGCTTTTATACAGGATAAGAAGTTGACATGGGTAGTACTTACGTTGGAAGTTGCCGGAAATCCCCTGAATATTCCTCATACTTATAAGTGACAACATGCCAGTCAGAGTTGTAAGTTTTGATGCACTAAATTATTAAAAAAATAAATAAATAAAAAAAAGAAGAAAGAAGACAAGTATAAAATTAAAGCCTGGTATTACAAAAGACTGGACAACATGCACAGCATGAACCAATAGAAACGATCTTATGTTATGTATAGATACAAATAGGAGAGAACTACAAAGTCAGGTCTGGTCCCTAACTTGCATTAAGCAATAGAAAAAGGGAGATATCTGTGAATAAAACCAAATAGATTATCTATGTAACACAAATGAAATTTTAAATGGGTGTGACCATGTGTTAACAATTCTCCATGGACACCCGATTCTTCTAGCCTCACTTATGGGGAGCTTGAAAGGAATACCTTGCTCACTCCTGCAATATAACATCACACAAAACCTCACTACACTACATGACCAAACCAACCATAAGTGTGAAATAACAAACCGTCTAAATCTGACAATAAATTATTTAAAAAAATAAGAAGCTGCCTGTAGCATGTATAAAAGATTGTGTAGGGTTGCCAAAATAAAATTGTAAGCAATAGCAACATTTCTAAATATATTAAAATGCTCAGTGCAAAGTGCTTGCTGATAAAACCCTCACACAAGTGACTTGTATTGTATGTTTGCAATAAAGCATCAAGTTTTGAAGGCAACAAAAAGCCCAATATAAAACATTAGGTACAGTTACTAGCAGACATACAAAAACAATTGAACAACAGAATATGGCTATGGCTTAAAAAAAAAAAGAAAATGTAGCTACAGGTTCACTTTAAGCCGCAAAAATAAAACTACATGTTGAACTCTTACAATAAAAGTAACAGTGAAGCCACACACATTAAAGATGACATACACACCTCTGTGACAAAAAGGCTCTGAGCTTCCTTCTCCGCATTGTCTGGAACAGTTGAACATATATATCTACCCTGACGCTTTAAAGTGGCTATCTATAAAGAAAATAAGGAGATTAAAAATTAAAAGTCTGGAAAACAAACGTCAATGCAGTTTTAAGAAATAAAGTATAGGATACAAATACATCAGTAACTTTTCTTACAATCCCTTTCTCATAGTTTGCTTACAGTATAACTTCTTCATAATTAAAGCAATCCCGATAATCATACACATGGTTGGCTGAGCTGGAGATGAATCCCCCCCTCACTGGGCGCTGACAATGACAGTATGGAATTTAGCATAGAACTACCAAAACAGATCTATACAGTTGAAGCGTAACTTTACAATAATTTGTCGGCCTGTTGGATACATGATGACATTTAGATAACATATTTTCTTTTTGGTGGAACAGCTTTTATTGGCCTTTGCATGCAGTCAGAACTAGGTCACATCTTCAGAGTGGCAGCTCCACATTCACACGTGATGTGGCCGATTTTAACATCGCTTGCCACAACATATAGGTCAGGCTGAAAACCTGCAAAGAGGTTCAGCAGAACAGCAACCAGGACAAAGATCTCTCGTTTTTCAGTGCGCAGTGCTCTCCCCAAATATGACCTTCTTTTATATAGAAAATAGTGTTCCAGATTGATTTGCATTAGGAAACACAATAAAGAAAACATACCACCCGTTTGTTAACTGAAAAAATGTGCTCTAAACAAGGTAACAAAGCCAATTTATTTCCCATATACTCTATTAAACTCTACAATTAAATGTATTTTTTAATTGATTACATTTCATTTTTTATGTATTTGTCTCTAAATTACTAATAAGATGTAGTAGCTGAATATAAACGCAGATATTTAATGTGTGACTTAAACCAATCACAGCACCTTGAAAAGCCATGCTTTGCTGCTTCCTTGTTGACATCTGTGCTTCTTTACATGTACTTTAATATTATTTTTAAGAGGGGACGGATGCAGTGGCTTCCAGTGCCTTTGTACTCACAAGGGCCTGGCTTCCTGCTTCTAGGACCAGTGATTGTTATCACTATAATGTTAAACAAATACTTGGGGTAAAAATAAATAGCAGGAAGCTTTCTCTGAGGAAATGGATTGAACAGAAGTTACAGGGTAAAAGCAAAAAAAAAGCTAAGCTTCAAGAAAGAAACGATACCTGAAATAAGAAATAAAGTGTGATTTAAATGTTGACAACATTTCAAAGAAATTATTCTCATTAATGGCAGTAATAAACTAAACAAGGTTTTGCATAAAGAAAAAAAAAAGATCTCTGTACTCTATGTGATGGATGACCCAGGGATTGCTGCATGTTTCATTTACGTAGCAGTATGCAGTCTACGCCCAACCATCTGGGATGAATTTAGATTTACTTTTAGCATTTACTTTTACAGTGCATAAGACAAAAATGCAGGTAAAATAGTATACTACATTATATAGGTGAAAAGCCCAGTACAAGACCTTTATCTCTCCCTGAACCCAGAGACAACCAAATATGCCAGTGTTGTGGACATAAATGGCTTATTTAACAGACCGCTGCAGGCAGGAACGATATCATACTAAACACAGTACCCAAACGTTAGATCAGTTTAAAGTATTGTTACTGCTCCGCATGTGGAAGTTTGCCTTCAAAATAAGTTTCAAAAACTACCAGTAACTACTACTGCTCTAAAAAATAATCTAACAGCAATAGTGGTCATTGAAAGCCTCTATATTTACAGAAATAACAATTCCCTTTTCTTTCCAAATTTCTACTTAATGTAGTAAGTTAAAGTGCATCTGTAGGAACTATTTTATATTGTAAATGGGAACGGATGAAACCCAAATTAGAATTTAGTGCTATACATTGTTTGGGAGAGTTCCCTTCTCAGTTCCTCTCCAAGAGACACAACAGGAAGTAGGAATTTTCTCCAAAGTGAAGGAAATCCCCACTTAGAAAGCTGTTACTAGGCCCACATTTTCTCTCACCTCCTGGCAAATGTAAAGTGGATTTCCAATCACCTTCTGTCCCAGCCAATGGTCATAAGAACAGTTAAAAGGGCTGGATTTTTCCAGGCACATGATTAATAAAAGAAGGGTTCTAACCGTTCACCAGCACAGAAGACAGATATGTCCCAGGCCTAATATTTAAGTTTTTCACTTTTTTGTATGACTTCTGAAAATGTGCTAGGCCCAAACAAAATTAACAAGAGTGTATTCTAGACTTAAAAATATTATTCTGAAATAACAATTATATCTTGAAACAGCAAGAGATTTACAATCTGTTTTGTACTGAATGCCAAAAGAACCTTGCTGTGAAAAAAGAATATACTGTTCAGGTTTGAAATATCTTGAAAGGTTTCAGAGATTAAATACCAGTGTGATAGCAGTTTTCTATTGTCACTGAGAAACAGCGGAAATGCAGTTCCTATCCCTGACATTATACCTACAAGCCAAACATTCTAGTAGGAGACGCCAATCTTTGCTTACATAGAGATCAAAACAAAAGTCATGTGAACTATGGGATATTTTCAACACTGAAGAACACCATGAAAGGTATTCTATTTAAATTTGGCATTTACAGAAATGTTATTATAACCAAATGCATTCCATAATTCAGTGTTATATGTCAATTAATTTGCTCATACTACAGGTCAGGGGTCCAACATTTGTGTTTTTAATTAGAGATATAACAAGTGGGGGTAAAGGAAGGTTTAGAACATATGTTGCAGTAAGAAAGAAAAAAAAGTAGAATTCTGTAAAAAGGCTTTGGGCAAAAGCTAAAAATGTATACAAGTTTTATGAAATTATAAACAAAAAATGTATACCATCTTTGCATATGCTTATGAAAACGTATTCTGCAGCACATGAATATTACGGTTACTATTATTTACTGGGATTTTACCACTGCTGTAGGCGCTGTCAGTACATTATCAATTGGTAATGTAAAGGCTAAGGCGAGAAATTAAATATCTTGGTTACCTGAAAATCATCATATGGAAAAAGGAGCATTTCCCGCAGAGCATCATTCAGTATTTGTGTCTTCTTCTGTACAATGACATTCTCATAGTCAATGGGTTCAATGAGCTTAGGCTTTGCCTGAAAAGTAAGAAATATACTTGTATTAAAATCTAATTGAACAGTTATAGATCCCACATGATGCACCCCACTCCCCGGTTTGATAAACTTTACCATATAAATGAAAAACAAATCAAAAATCAAAACATTTCTAAAACTTCTAAATTGCTTATGATGCCCACTGGTATGATTTTCATGAATATCTCTTACTATATGTACTATATGGTCTAGGTAGGGACTTACATATACTTATGGTACAGACAAAGTAACAAAACTAAAACAGATTTTACTGAAATAGATTCACCATGATCCAATAGTATACTAACATACCAATGTTTCTAAATCTTCAAAGAAAATCACAACCTCACAGAAAAAATGTTCATTCTGCACAAACATTTTCATAATTTAGGGGACTGCTACAGGTCAGTGGTTTAATCTCAATCACTCCATGTATTTGTTCTACAACTCCTTTGATCTCTACAGGAACTTTTACAACACATGAAGGAACAAAATCATGAGACTCTGTATCTTTAACCTCCTAAACCCTATGTTAAACATTCCAGGTCTTCCCATTTACAACCATCATGGCCAGCACACGCAAGTGTGTTAGCTACCTGAAGAAAAGGTAGGCACCATGAAACATATGGGCTTTTGTATTTTTGTTTTTAAAGTGAAGGGCAGAACGGCTGGCTCAGTGACTAACACTATTGACTTTGCAGCACTAGATCCACAGGTTTGAACTTTAGCCAGATCACTATGTGCAAGCAGTTTTTATGTTCTCCCCGTGTTTGAGTGGGTTTTCTCTGGGCACTCCAGTTCCCTTCTACATCCCCAAAACATGCAGTTAGGTTATTTGGCTTCCCCAAAAAAACTAGCTTAGACCAGCTTTTCTCTAATAAAAAATATCAATATTGTTAATTAATCTGACCAGAGATGTACAAATTGCTGATTGCTCAAGGAACCCCTGGAGAAAACCTAGAGTTTCATGGAACATGGAACACTGGTTGAAAAACAATGGCTTTGACTGTAATAATTATTGTAAGGAACCTTAGATTGTGAGACCATCCGACAGACTATTAGCGACATGACTATGGACTTTGGAAAGTGCTGCTTAATCGATAGGTGCTATGTATAAGTTATTAATAACTAAGCATTATGGAGACAAAAATACCACCACTGGACGTTTTAAACCTGCAGCAAAATACCTGCTAAGTATAATAATGTGCAAACAGTTTCCTTTTAGAGATTTCTTACAAAATTTTAGCAGCAATAGTTAAACAGATCCAATCTGTTGTGGAAATGAAAACAGAGAGTGATAGTGCTCTGACACAAAAATAACTTAGAAGACAGATTGCTTCTGGGTCAAAAGGGCCAACGTTTAATCTATGGAGGCTGCAAGTAGCCCTGTGAAGTAAACCCTGGGTTAGACTCTTATCTGAGAGTTTATGTGACATATGCGTTAGGGAACAAACTCTTTGGAGTATTTCTTCCAAAAATTACACTCTGGCTGAAATGATATCTGAAGAGAAACACCCTTTCTAAGCTTATTGAACAGCAGCTGCACAATGTAATTGGGTAGAAAGCAATTTATTGCGAAGACTGCTCTGAGTTTCGGTGTAGCCTTATCTTCATAATGAAATACCTCCACTTCCGCATCTCATGGGAAAGAGAAAACCTTTTTCTTAATTGCATACTTTACCCTCATCTAATCATAGTCGAGTGTCACAACAATTTCCTAGGAAACTGCCCAAGCAGAAAGAAGCGGTGTCACATGCTAGAAATTCAGCTTTACTCCCAGCACCATAAGACATTTTTTCAGTGGCTCCCTTTTATGTCAGTGACATGTTAGATAGCAGGAACCTACATTCCACTATTATCTCCAATCAATCCTTCAGTTGTCAGCAAAATGCACTAATCCAGAGCTTTCATACCTACCTTCCATAAAGGGTGTTGACGCTTAAACTGGGGCAGAAAAAGATGTGCTGAATTCACAAAATGTAAAAACAAATTAATTGCAATGCCTTTACTGTGAACTGATGACTTGTTTCTCTTGGCTGGAATACTTAAAATACAACAAAATGAGCTGTACCAGAGCAAGTGAGTGGAGCCAGTGATATGTGTCACGTTTTTCATTTACAGTACTCAGGTCTTTAGAGGTAAAAATATCCAGTTACTTCACAACACCATATTTTTGAACAGCAAGATAAAAATGGTTACAAGAAAGGATTATGGAGGAAACCACATTGTTTGGACAAAGCTATCTTTACCTTTTTAAGTGCAAAAATAATCTGGATAGAAAGGTGGACCTAAAAACAGTCAGTAGCTTGCATGGTAACTCAGTCAACCTATAATTTATTTAAACATATCGCAACTATGTTAGAATTCATTGACAGGTGCATCTGAGCTGCAGTTGACCCTGTTCTGACCTGCAACAAACAGATTTTGCTTTCCTGTAGGCTTGCAAAGGAAGTAGTTATTCCAGACCCTTTGATTAGAATAGGCTTCAAATTGGATTTTCTTTGTATTTAAACATAGGTAGGAATATAGAGCAAGATGTACGGGGGTGGTGGGGGTGACAACATTAAACAGCCAATAGAGCAGGTAAACAAATCATTTTTAAATAGAATTACATCTTGGATTTTGTAACCAGATAGACCAACCTGCTTTGAGTGTTTCATATTTATCATCTTTGATGGCAGACATTTGTTCATAAGCACATTGTAAATTCAAGTCTTGAATGACATCAGAAAGAAACATTATGGGGATGAGTGGCTGATAGAGAAGGGCTTATTGGGGATTCTGAGAGATAGAAGGAAATTACAACTCTGAAATTATTTTAAAAATAGAAATTCAAAAGAATCTGTGGAATATACAGGCTCAGAAATTTGTAAAAGAGATCCTATGGAACCATAGAGAACAGGATTTTAGTTTCAATTTGGACTGTTCGGCAGTTCTTTAGAGAAGGACGGGTAAAATATTTTTTCATTTTTTTTTATGGAAAGCCAAGTATCAATTCGAGCCTTTAATGGAGGGACTGTGAGAACCAGTAACAGTTATGTCCAATAAACATGCTTGTAAAGCAAGGCTCATCCTCTTCAGAAAAGGACAAAAGGCATCCTGGTGCATTTTATTTTTTGCACCATCACTTTTTTGTTCACTGGGGGCTTTATTAACAAAGCAAGCGGTGCTAACTGCAGAAAAAAATTAATTTTCTTTTAGTGTAATGTCATGGGCAATGAGTCTGTTGCCTGGGTTACATGGTCTGCTAAATGCTCTCCACCTCTCCTTTAGAGAGACAGATGTGCATATTTAAATCAACATGCAAACATGAATGTTTGTTGAAGTATTTTAGTTCTGTGTCTCAATCTTCCATGTTTGGCTAGCCATCATCTAAAACCTGCACACCCAAAAATTATTAATGAACCAAAAGCTACACGCATAACCTTTAACATATATAATAGTAAATGCTTACAATCAACAACAAAAGTTGACCCACTGTGACCCAAAATTCAAACATATGACTCCAGATGTTGATAGTATGGGGTAATAGCCAATCATGTCTTTAGTAACAACAAAGTTATTAAATAAAACAAAAAGGGAAACCCCAACTAAAGGCATATTACACAAAGAGAAAACCCAACGTATTAAATAGTTCAAGCTTTCCATCTCTTCAGAATGAAATGTATGTGCATATGTGAGTAAAGGATAGTTCAGGAGGCTTTTAGGGTCATATAATAGTTTGAATCTTTATGTAATGACAGGTTCACTTATAATATTATGGTTTGGAACTTGCTGTAAGACTGAAGATAGGAATAAAATTAGAAACAAACTTCCGTTTGAATTCTTTTATCCATTCTTGTCTTTACATAAGGGACTTCACAAATAGGGAGCAGATGTGAACGGAAAATACCACCCATATCCACGTTTATAAAGCAAAAGTCTCAAAAAAGGGAAAAAAAAGGAAATGATAGTTGGGACAAAGAAACAAAATGGAATAATGAATTTAAAAGCTCAATGCAGAAAATCACTAGCACGTGGTAACAGCTGGGACTGTAACAATATAAGGGAAATCAATGAAAAGAGATGACTTCTATAATACAAAAAAACAAAAACCACAGGAAGATACTACAAAAAGAAACCCCAACTATGACTCCAAGAAAAGCAACACACTATAATAATTAAGATGTGGTTTTCATATCCTGCTATGAAGAAAATATAAACTGTAGGATGTGTATGCAAGTTAGCAGGGGCCATAACACCTACAATGTAGATTATTGGTTTCCATAAAAATCATATTGTGTACCAAATGCAGCACCACTTTTAACAGATCTAGTCATGTGACTGTCGGAATGATCGTCCCAGGAATATATACATAATCTTATCTGCCAATAAAAGCCCCACACAACCACTTCATACTAGCACTTTGATATCTGTAAAGCAACTGGCATCCATTGGCTCTTTTCCAAATCCTAGAATATATAGAATCACATGATTGTACCAGAGATTTAGGTTTGGTCTGCCTTGTCCATTGAGATTGACAAAGCTGATGACTTGGCAACAATGTGGATCTTAAGCTGATTATACAAGAGGCAATTTTTGAAAGTTTCCATTACATTTCACTTTTTAAAAAAATACCAATGCAAACTGGTTTTCAAAAAAAATTATTGATAAAAATTGCCATAAACATTGCATGAAACCACCCTAATGCAAGTTCAAATGTGTACTGAATTGATCTGAACTCCAGTCTTCCCTAGTTTCAAGCTGGGAATTGATGAACGCTGTAGATGGCCATTTTACATACATTATTGTTTTGTTTAATGAACATTTTTTTTCAACACAGAATAAAATGGTCATACGCATGGCTGGCACAAGTGCCTGGTTTTGCCTTTCACCAAATGCAATTAATTCACCACAACACATTTAGACAAAAAACAAAATAACCCCCCAAAACCTGGCAGATAACTGGCAGAGCCTTAACATCCAACACACTTCCATGTGTGACGAGTGCCAAGGAAAATGTTTAGTTGTTTATAGAATTAGGAAGAGGTAAAATGGTTGTTAGTTTTTATTCCCCACTAGAGTTTTCCTATTTTCTTCCTGTGCCCGACGTGTACAAAGAATGGAGTGTGAGGGATTCCCCAGGACAGTAAATTAGCAATAAAAACACTCTCATTGGTTCTAGCCAAGCCAAAGGTCAGTATTTAAATTGGTAGAGGTGATGAAGGAATGTCTGAACAGGCTAATATTGGAAAACATTGGGGGGGCTGGGGGAGGATCCGCACAATACTTTGGAATTCTCCTATATATAAAATGTTCTGTTGAATGCAGTGAGGGGCTGACTGCTCACAGACAGGTTTGTCACAAGAGATAGTATCAAAATGCCTGAAGGAATTTTAGCACTCACAACATCAAGAGCCTGTGAAAAGTCTGCAGAAGGTGGGTGTATCCAAAATAGAAATTGCAAGGAAAAGAATTTGCACTTCAGAAAGAAAAGGAGAAAGACCACAAAGCACATGAATATTTTAAATACGCTGAAGGAAAATTATCATGTTATGTGGCCATGGATCATGATAATAAGGCTGATCACCAAGGCATTCTAAACATTTACAATGTAAAATGATCAATTTTCTTTTAAATATAGTGTTCTATTCTTCCTGAAACCATCTATAAACCCACTTTTTATGAAACAAACTGTGGTTGATTTAGAGTCATCATTCTACAAAGGAATTTTCACTTAGATTGCTAAAGTCATCCAATATGTGCAATCAAAAATCATGTTTTTTTTTTTTACGTTTTCCTTACACATAAATGGGTATTTACCACCTTTACTTTGCTAACTGAAATATGCCTTGCAGAAAGATTGCTAGAAATAATCAGTCAAAAGAGCTCTAGTAAAATCAACTCTACCATGTACTATACTGCCTGATGAATTATTTATTGCACAATATTGCACTGTGGAAATTAGTATATTGCTCTAAAAACACAGGAAGATCATTGGAACTAAGCCCACTATACTCGTATTTCCCCAATCTGTTGCAGGGCGCCACCATCTTCTTCCTTTTCTCATCCTGGAGATGTAAATTGACCAGGCACTTTGGAGTTCACACTTCATTCGTTCATTCCCAGCATGTGGAGAGAAAGCTGAGCAGGATCCGAGTATCCTGACATGGGACATCCTGGGACATTTAGGCAAGTTGGAGGGATTGTTGTAGAAGGGACATTGTCTGTACCTTTCTGCACCTGCCTGATTGTGAATTTTTAAAAGTGGAACTGTAATTGGAATTGGAAACTGGAATAAATAGAATGTGGACTGGTAGACTGAAACTTTAGTTGGAAATAGTAAACTTTGAGATTTCTTTTGACAGCTAGAGCAACTGCTAAAATAACAAAAAAGGAGTTTGACAGGGCTAGGAACTCCCAAAGGTTAAGGATATCCAAAATTGTTCCAAAATCTTAATTTCACTATACCGGCTTTGTTCTCTAGTAGGCAAAAGAATGAGTGAGAGTTAAACACAAATGAGGAAACATTAAAGTAAATGGAGTGTTCTTGCGGAATAAAAAAAAAAAAAAACATAGGTAAATGATTTTACATCATTCCAGAATAAAGTTTTTACCCACATAGGGGACTATAAGGCTCAGCAATTCAGCAAATGTAAGGAATAGAGTAGGGCAAGGTGGGGCATTGCAATAGAAACACACAGTGAGGTTATAGCCTAAAGCCAGAGTAGTTGTTAGGCAACAATATGGAAACAAAAGTTCTTGCAGAGGAAAGTAGAAGGAAAACAATGTAGCTGACAGAAAGGAAAGCAGTAGAAACAATAGAATACAAAGAAAGAATAAACACAGCAGAGAAACACAAACATAAAACAGAATACAGGCAGAAAGTAATAATAATAATATTGATAAAAAAAAAACCATAACAAACAAATGTAACTTCATGAAAGAAATCACAAGGCAACAAAAAAAAAAAAAGCATATATACACTAAGTATCAGCTAAAAGACTATCTCTTCTGAACCTTGGGAGGGGCAGGAAAAACATGAAGAATCATAGGAATGCCTCCTTTCCTTACCTTCCTTTGAGCATTAACCCAAATACCTGAATGCATGAAGACCATTCTTTTTGTAATAGTAACCAGCGCCTATCACACTCACAGGGAAAGGAGAGTGTGGTCAATTAGCAAACATTAGCATACAGCACTCAAATGTCTGCATTTAAGGTGGGTAAGATTACATATTACCATTTATGTAGTGCTGTGAAAGTTGAAATCAGGCCTTTAACTTGGCCTATACAATCATGCACTTTTTTTAAACAACAAATCATCATCGTCCAGGTATTTCCTTTAGCTTTCCCATAGAAAGTCAGCCAAAAAATGTGAGCACAAAGTCTTGAGTGAGTCTCTGTTTTAGAGCCAATAGTGTGTAGCACTATCACTTGAACTGCAGCGTAAAAAAAAAAGCAGTGATATCCTCTGGCATACTTAAAAATCCTGGAAACCAATGCTAGCAAAACTAAATCAATCAGAAAGAGAATTGGTAAAGTATGAATAAAGAATGACACAAAAAATGATGATGACCAAGAAATCATAACATAACGAGAGAAGTTACACAGAGGAGCAGATTTTCAGTAAACCTTTCTGAGAGAAACAGGCTGCCGCTGCTAAACCCTTTTTCTAGCTGCTGTATTGATAATCTGCCTAATATTTGGACCCAGAACAAAAATGCATATCAGACAGACGGAAAATGCCAGAAATTCCCCTCAAGAAACAAATAAAAGAAAAGAAAAAATATATATATTTATACAGCCAAAACATGTTAGAGGTAAACCCAGCTACTATACAATAAATAAAAGGGCACATAGTGATTTCTTTTCTATCTGAATAATATGCATACTGTATTTGTTTTGGGTTAGCAATCTAATTGAAGGCAGAAGATAGGTCTGACACCAGTAAACTAGCATTTTCCGAGGGTTGTCCGAAAAGATATTTCATTTCTTTCGTGAAAGGTTTTCATTCAGCTTTCTGCAGTAATATCAGTTATTTCTGACAGCTGTCACGCTTTGCACACCAGCATCATTATTCTTTATAATGAAGATGCCAATTATATATTCAATCTTTGACTCGAAGCATAGACGCATGGCCAGTGAACACTACAAAAGGCAGATAAAGGTGGCTGCCCACATCTTCCAACCATGGCTTGCAAGGCTCCAGCACCCCAGACTGCTCACCCCTGATCACTAGCTGGTCTAGGCACCACTAGATCGGATTTACTGCTAATAGGAAGGGTTTGCAAACATTTTTATCCTTCTAGTTTTTAAATCCTTTTTCTAAATGGAGTTCTGTTCTATGTTTTTTTTCTTTCTACATGCTTACTACTCCAAGCTACGTGTCCTACAGATTTGTGAGAGTTTTGTTTGGCTAGAGCTAGCTCTACATTGTAATAATTTTCAATCAGTATGAACACACAGGGAAGAACAGCACAAGGCTGAATCCTCTGCCACAATAATAAGACTGAATATTTAATCACATAAATAAGCCTGGCCTTGTATAAACACTCAGTAATAGCAATATTTACATTACATGGTATGGTCATCTGCATATTTCGAATATTAAATGTTACCATATGACCATTTCTGCAAAAAATTATACTTTCTTCAGCATTCTTATACAAGTTCCTCACATTCATCCACTTTCTTGATCAAATACACATTTACTCATGTTCTTATCGGGCCTATTCGGAGGACACTTGTTGGCTGTTGTTCACTGGTATTTATATTCTTCAGGTTCTTAGACCTCCAAGCCATGCCCCCCTTCACGCCCACATTGCAGTACCGGTCCAGAGCAGCATTTCTCAACCTTTTTAACATGGGGGTTGATATAACCCCCGCTATGATATATCCACAGCTCACAGTACATTAGTGTGGTGGTCAGTAGGAAGAATGCCTCCTACATTGCTGGCCAGTGGAAAGACTGCCACCCTTACAGATAGTCAAACAGATCATGGAACCCTTGTTGAAAAACACTGGTCAGGTAAACACTGGGATACTCCCATACCTCCAATGGGTAATGCAGATATATGAAGATATAGTTACATGTAAATCTGTGTTATTCCAGTAAAACAGAGCTAGGTTAACAAAGCGTAACTCATTTCTAAGATCAGTATAGAGTGGGGAGGGGGTTGGAACCACTATTTGATCTTTACTGCTGTCCGAGTCCCTGTTATTGACATTTACACTAATTGTCCTGATCACCCATGTCACCAGGGATAAATGTGAGGGTAGATCTAAAATAATGAGTTGCCACTAGAACAGGAAAAGAGGAGTAATCTTCCATGACAACTGTAAAGTAGGGAAATACCTCACATTGGTAAGATTTCCGCTGTTATCCTACTGACAGGAAATGAAGCCATAGCTCCCTGAGACAGATGGAAAAAACTTGCAGGGTTTAAACCTTCCCCTACGCTTTCCAAAATATTGGAGATTTTTTTTAAAGAAATTCTTACGATATATTCCCAGATCAGGTTCTTTAATGAAAATTTAAAACAAAATTCTGCACAATTGAAACGCACATAGCAGTTTTGGCAAGTAATGTAAATTGGCCCAAAAAAAAAAAAAAAAAAAAAAAAAAAACAAACAAACAACATCCATGGACAGAGATGCTTCTTGCCATGAGAGGGGGTTAACTGACAGAACAATAAAAAGGAAACACACAGATCCTGTTTTCTTTAAACATGTTGAGCCCAATACCGCTCACAAATTTCCATGTGTTTTGAACTTAATTTACAATTGGGTCACCATATAAAACTTTCAAAAAAAAAAAAAAAAAAAAAAAAAAAAAGAGTAACAAACGACATCCATGGAAAAAGATGGCTCTTGCCATCACAAACACTTAACTGACAGAACAATAAAAAGGAAACACACAGATCCTGTTTTCTTTAAACATGTTGAGCCCAATACCGCTCACAAATTTCCATGTGTTTTGAACTACAATGACTTTTGGGAAAGAGAGACAAATGGTCGTTTTTCTTGCTAAGCAGGTAATGATAAGGTTAAAGTCAGAGTCAGAGAAATATTAATGGCAAATTTTGTTTGACTTCTTGGTAATGGTAATTCAGTAACTCAGGAGTAAAAATGATCATGTACCAGATTGCTTATTGTTATAAAATGGTGGAACAACTGTGATGTAAACGTTTAAAAGTTTAAGTGCTAATGCTAGAGACAAGAAACAAGCAAACCATATAGGACACTCTGTGGATGAAAATTGTCCAGTTCTGGGGATGACACGCCTCATCAGATACCACTAAGAAGCTAAAATTGCTACTACACCGGTCATGTAAAATCTCCATTGGGGTATTTTAACAGATTTCCTGGTCTAGGCCTACATCAGCATCTTTACCTGAGGCAGCACAAGTCATTTCACATTTCTTTGTTTGGGGCAGGTATGCATAACTAAGAGTTATGGAATAGCCACCTTGCCACTGGAGAGAACACTTATAGTAATATGCATCTGAGAAAAAGAACATTTATTAAAAAAATCTCCTTGTTACCTACTGAAAAAACTTTTCTGTATACTAAGTTGGGTTTTTAGGACACCAATTTATTGTGAATAAGGCTGTCAACAGTGGAAGAGAAACAACACACTGCACAAAACTCAAGTCATTCATTGTGATGTTGTAAAGAAATGCAGAGTTCTGCTGCGTATCATATAAAGTCAGTAGGTGCACGATAAAGACACAAATGTGACCAGAGCCCGGTCAGGGCCGATGACTGGCTCATTGTGAAAGAGACAAAGTCATGGCTGCTTCTACTTAAGTACAGATGTCACTGCACTGAGATTTACCAGCTTGTTGCCAAGTCTTCTGCTAATGAGTCTCAATCCATAAATGCATCAATGTAGCAGAAAGAAAGATGTAAAAAGCAGCACAGGATCACGGATGGAAATGCCAGCACTTGTGTGAGGACAGGCAATGTCACCAGCCACAGACATATGACTTTCAATGGAAAGCTGCACTATGTAAGGAAGGGGATGCTGCCAGCCACTGACAGTGTTGCTTATCGCACTAACTAGATAAATTAGGACAGGCTTTTTTCTTGTCCAACTGCTTGGTTGCCATTAGTGCAAAGGGTTCTTAGATAAGAGACCGAAAACCAATCATACATTAATGTATTGCATACAAAGCAGATTGTGAAAAATGTGTTCAGTGTAAGATTGTTAAATACTTAAAGAGAACATATTAAATTCGTACATTTTTAAAGTCCTACGAATAGAACATCCCCTCAAAAAATAAAAAAGGCAACCTAGTCAGCATACACATTTTAATACAACATACGGAATTGCACCATACTAATGAAGTCATGCAGGAAGAGAAAACTATTTCAGTCCTACAAGGACATCCACTGTCCACTATCCACAGGGGAAAAAACTGGAACGGTGACATGAAAATATTTGAACACAGATGTAAAATAGATTTGCACAATGCTTCAGTGCACAGAAGGTGAAATAAAGGGCGTGGGGATAAATCTATTGTTCAGATCCAATCCTTCTATATGGTTCCTGGCTATAACAAACATCATGTGACTACCTTTTCTTAAATGCATACCACAGTTATTACAACGTGTAATGTATCCCGATAGAAATCAGAACAGTTTTATGTTGTGGATGACTATTGAATAGGCACCATCATATAGACCATATCAGGCAAAACATAGCAGCTTAAATATATTAAGTGTGAAACATGGCTATGGAGCACAAGACTGTCATATTTATGAAGATCAGTTTGAGGGACTCCCAAACAGACCATAATGGTACAATTAATGCTGTTTTTACTACAAAAAATTTAACAGTCTTAACACTAAACAAAAAAAAAAAAAATTAAATATTTTGCAGCTTATAGATCCTTAGAAGTGGGAGTTGCACTGTTTTTTTCATTGTGAGGGCTAATAGGCTGCAATAGTGGAAGATTTAAACTCACCTACTGTGCTAATGAAGACGTTCAAACTTTGGATTGCCCATCATTTCTAACAATGGTCACCAGAAAAAATAAAAGAGGTTGACTCTACCTAATCATAGTGTTAAGAACTTCATAGGGGTTCAAAACTTTACATTCTCAGGTCTTGGGTAACCGCTGCTATAATCACTGTATCCACAGTTCACATTACATTATCGTGTGGTGATCATTAGTGTTTGGTCCCATTCAGAGCTTTAAAGATCCTTTTCTTGTTGAGATTATGTAAACAACTGAATGGCCAAAACCTGGCCCCAAGTTTTTTTTGAAATGTTTGTGCAGGTATTACCTAAATCTACACCCAAACCTTCATCTTTCTCTTTAGAACATGCCCCAGCATTGTCTTGTTTTCTATGTTTCTGCAAGAAATGTCTTTCATTACTCCCTGTGTTATCACCAGTCTTGTCAAGTTTCTGTTTTTTCCCAGCAAAACACTTTAAATTTTGGAAATAAGAGGAGTTGGGATAACCAAGATGCACAAGAAGCCATATGATGCCTCTCCAGACCTCTCCTGTTCTAAAAATGCAACTTTTGTGTACTGCCCCCACAAGATATGCACTGGAGTAACAAAAACAGTAGTTCCGGTCCCTTTTATCAACATAGAAGCCACACAGAACTCATCCCAGAACCTTGAGGGGGTTCTTACTCTTCCAGTTGCATTATCCATAAAATAAAGCATTCCCAGGTCTACACCTGCAAAAAAAAAAAGTTTTTGCTGATGAATATCTCATTAGCATTACTGCAATGCTCTTGTAATCCTACCCTAAGGCAAACACTAGGAAACCATCTAAATGCACAGGTGTAATGCATTTAAGAGGGGCAATTTTACGTGCCAAATTATTTGTATTTCTGTCCATCCAGACTTAGTAATGGAGAAATTTGTCATCTCATGACATCACACTGCACAGAGGTTTTTTGTTTACATCAGTCTCTAGTGAACTTTATTGATACAACTATCTACAAACAAAAAATGTTTTATTTATAGGTTTAAAAACTGAAAACAAAATGAGAGGATGTGCTTTGTTAAAATAATCAAAAAAGCTAATTGCATCCAAGCAGTGCTGTAAAAGTTTTACCTTTGGCATGGAATGCCCCCTGAAAAATAACAGATCACTTGCTGGTATGAGAGGGGGGGCTAACAGCTGTAAATCTGCTGCCTCAGACTCCTAGTCTTAGAAGATTAGAAGTAAGATTTTGTGGTGTCACTACTGTGTTGCCTATTGTTCTTGCTGGAGGCCCTGACATAAGGAAGGACAGCCCTGCCACTACCAAGATGGCTTCCTCCAAACTAAGATACTGTGCAGAACAAGCAAGGATAAGCAATACTGTCGTTTTTCGGCCTGCAATTATTTGCCACAGCTTCCATAGTTCAGTTCCTCATTAACATCTTGCAATGTGAAACATTTATGGGATTTAATTTAGCATCTAATGCTGGTCATCTTGACATTAGATTGTGTGTAGGTGACTGTGTATCCATTGAAAACAGTGCAAAAGAATGATGTGAATCAGGGGTGTCAAACTCTGGCCTGGGGACCAAATCTGGTCCACAACGTCCTTTTTTTGGCCCCCAAAGGAATCCTAAACATGAATTGCAGTTGGCCCGCCGCTGCATTGAAATACCTACTACAATTACCGGCATCACTGGCATCTATAGACCAGTGGCCTCCCTGCCTATGTGTGGCCCTGCATCGGACTGTTTTATAGAAGCAGGGAATTGTAGTAGTGGTGCTATTTCAGTGAAGAGAGAGTTCTAGCCACTGGAACATAACATTAAGCCCTGCATTGGACTGTTTTCTTGACGCAGGGAATTGTAGTAGTGGTGCTATTTCAGTTTCAGGTTTGGCCTGCGACTTTGTCCAAGGTTTTAATTTTGGCCCACTGTGTATTTGAGTTTGACACCACTGATGTGAATAGTTATCTGCCATGTGACTTGTCACAACATGACATCTTCTGAACAGTTACAGCCTTATTCCTTTTATGTTCAGAAGATCGGTGGTGCTCTCCCCACACCATTGAAATATTGACAAGTGTATTGTTACACTGTATAAACTGTAAGTGTACCTGACACTCCATTACCATGCACAGTGATCACATGTATCCAATCCTTTGTATGGTGTGAGCACTGGACAGGGCCTGAATTGTTGTGTTAGGAGTGCCTGTCAATGGCTGGAATGATACAAGCAGACATAGCGCCTGTGTGACGCCGGCCAAAAGCAGATAATACATTTACTGTAAGAATACATCAAACTTATACAATAATGTCGTCAGTGTATACAAAGTTAACCATATATATACTACTGCCCTTTTAAAGCTGTAATACAATAAGTCATTCTTAAACATTAAATGACAATCTGACCAAGGTGCATGTCCTAGGTGCCTGCAATCCTACACATAATAGTTGCACCAAAATCAATGCTTGCCTTGGCTGAGGCTTTTTATATTTGGTTTATTTTCTCCAGTATTTTAATAGTTCTGTAAAAAATGAAATCCAGCAGTACTCTTGTAATGTAAGATTCTCTGTTGGTCTGCAAAATGTCCACGTTTTTAGTAAGAATGAAAGCTATGTAGGTGGTCATGTCAGGGCTGACTTTTTAAGAAAAATACCAATTGCTTCACGCCTACCTAGTTACGTTGATACTTTCTGATTCACTAGCACAGAAAAGTTTTGCCAATTTAGAGTTTTCACCGATGCTTAAATGCTTAGAATAAGTGGGCTGACATTGACCTCCTTCTGAAAACAAGAGTTACTTATCCATTCTCTGTTTTGCTAGCCCAGTAAAGTCATGGGGCTAGTGAAGTTCGAACACTTGAAGGCCAGGTATGTAGCATTTTCAGTGAGAAAGATTACCAATGGCAGCCTCCATATCTCCATCTGCAGGTGGAGACCATAAGGTCTCAAAAGGTTTCCTTTTTTTTGTTGACACTCGTGATCCATCTAGAAAATATTTTTCAACAAGTATGGACAGTGTAAAGTCCTGATTATATTCTTTTTTTTTTTACGTTTACAGCATTATTTACCATCATAATGTTTTTGTATGATACAAATCTATATTTGCCTTAGCATCCATTGCTACTGAAGACAGAGTGAAAACCTAAGTCCAAGAATATGAGAGGATGAGTGGAAGACAAAGAAACAACAGTAAACTGAAAAAGACATATCATAAGGAACAACAACTGTCCAAACTTTACAACTCCAGTGCCTATTTCTTGCACGTTTTCCCCTTGCACCAGCAGACATTCCTTCTTCAGCTGAGCACCATTCCATCCCCCAATTCCCAACAAGTGCTGTCATTTCACAGCATGCCAAATGTTATGGTACTTGACACCACAACCAAACTTGAGACTATGCCAGTAACTTAACATTGCCATGTATCACATACAGGGAAATGTATAAACAATCATCAACTCAGTTACTGCACAGCAATAAAACAATCCAATAATTCAACCCAACCTCCTAAACCAGTTCTTTATTTCCAGCTGGGACTTGTGATGTTAACTAATTTTTAGGACACTGCATAAGACAGAATACATTATAAGAAGACCCCAAAAAGTTTCTCTTTAAAATTACCCAAATTAAGACACTTTATGGTTTTGGTTAGAGTTGAAAAAAAATCTGTGTTACTCTATTGGGAGGATTTTCCCATGCCTTCTGTCCCAATGACAACCAAAAGTTGAACAAAAAGGTGTTCCTACCCCACTCCTTAAAAAGATCTGGGCTGGAGGAGAGCTTTAACTTTACCAGTCAGCGCACACGTGAACCAAGCCAATATAGGACTCAACTCTAACAGTGTTAAATCCCTGATCTACAACAAAGAATGATACATAATCAGCAATAGAATATGTGAACTAAAAGTCTGTGAATGGAAAAGACATAGACTCAAGAAATGACCACATTGCGCAGTGATTTGTAGCCATTAACAAATATTGCATGGGAAGACTTTCACAGAAAACATGGCACCACATGAGTTCTGCAAGACCACTGGAATAATTAATATATTATACATAAAAGTGTGCACAACAAATAGTTAAAAAAAAAAAAAAAAAAAAATGCTCATATATGATATATGATATGACACATATGAAACCCATTTCAATACCACATCATAGACTAGGCAACACTCATCTAAGGTTGTTCCTAAAACGTTTAGCGACACCATGATGAACTGTGTTTTGGTCTTCTAAACATTTCAGCACCTTACAATCATACAGCAATTTCCTAAATGTTAGTAAACTCAGGTGAGGCTCTAAACAAATGGCAACGTGCTGCACAAGAGGGCTAAATTGGAAAGCCAAACAAGAACCACCCTGCCTTACCGGCTCTGGTGCTGGGCTCTCTGCCTCCATCTCTGCTTCAGCTGCGGCAACAGCATTCTTATACTGCTGAGGAGACTCAATCACCAGCTCTTTCTTGACACTTTTACCAGTGTTTGTCCTATTCTGCATTTTTTTTGTTGTGGTCACAATCTCAGTAACAGGTCCCAAAACTCTTCAATGTCTTTCAGTATTTGCTAGCATGTCAAAAAGATGAGGGAGTGGGAAGTGCCTCTCCCATTCTCAAAGCAGAAAAAAAGAGGAGAATTAAACAGTTGAAGTCTTTTCTAGGGAGAAATCCAGTAGAATTGTGAGCCGGCCTCTGAAGGGGGCTGGAATACTGTCCAGGCTGGAAAAGGAGGATCTGTTTTCATGACACAAGGAAAACAAGCCACAAGTGCTGTGCTGTGCATGGTGCAATGTGTCCCAGGCTGGAAGTAGCAGATGTTATCCCAACAGCAGCCGGCTCAGTCAGTTTTACTTTGCTGGATGCACACTTTTGTTTTATGGGATAAATAGGAGCGTTCAGATAATGTACAATGAGTCTTTTGTTCTTTATAGGTTCTTAAGAGTAAAACCTACTTTAAAAAGAAACCAGGTATATTAGCTTCCATTGTTATCCCATGCAGGCAGCACAAACTGGATATCTCAGCAGCAAAAGTCTTTACTGTGGGAAATGTACACACCCTAGTAATCTGGTACTAATCAGATGGGAGGGAACACCAACATGCCAAGACTAAACTATTCAATTAAATGGCTTTACCGCACAGCTAGCTGAGAAGTCTGTTAAAGATACAAAGCACCTTTCCAAAGACCAATGGGTGCTGTGCACACCGCCATCACTTGTATACGCCCATTATTAGGAAATGGAATGGGGAATAATGGGCAGCACAGTCAGCTCAGTGGTTAGCACTGGTGTCTTTGTAGTACTAGGTCACAGGTTCATATCCCAGCCAGGAATCTATATGCATGGGGTTGGCATGTACTCCCTGTGTTTGCGTGGGTTTCCTCTGGGTACTCCAGTTTCCTCCCATATCATAAAGACATGCAGTTAGGATAATTGGCTTTCCCCCAAAAAAATGTCCTTAGACTACGTTAATGACATATGACTATGGTGGAGATATTAGATTGTGAGCCCCTTTGAGGTGATTTGACTATGGACTTGGTAAAGGGCTGCATAGTTTGTCAGCACTATAAAAATACTGGCTAATAATAATAATAATAATAATATTAATGATAATAACTTCCCAAACACAGAACAATTGGGCCTTAAGACCATACACCTTCCCAATCACAGACACAAAGTTAATGGGCAGAAAGGAATTTTATGAATTTATACATTTTATAAAAAATGTAAATAAGAACCTTATGTGTAATCATCAAAGAGTTGATAGGTTCTTATAATATTACCAAAATTCAGTCAAGAGACAAGTCCAGCACAGATATGGACACTCTGGTTTTGGAAATCCTGACATAGAATTGGAGCATTCCTGTCCCAATAGACAGCACTGATTTCCTTTTATATACAGCCGTTACAGCCTGCAACAGCTTGATAAGAATCGTGCTGGGAATTTTATCAATTCTCATGAACTCTGTGGTCTGTTTTGTCTTCTTATCACAAGAAGAACCAGAAAAACACCACTGCTCACTGCAAAACAGATAACTACTTGTCTGTCTTGAAATGAGAAGAATTTAATTCAGAAGACAGACACAGCAAGAACTGTGACAAGAGCAATTCCTGTCCCCACTCTGTGTAAATTGTAAATCTAGGCATTTCCCATGAAGGCTCAAATCACATTCACCTTCCATGCTTAAGTGGACAGGAATGAAATAATTTTTAGTAATATGAGTGATGATACTTTGCAGGAAAATATCTACCACCAACAAAAGGATAGACCACTTATTACAGAAAGCAACATGTGTCAGATTTATGAACGCCAAAACCATTATTGGATCAGCAGGTGTTGTTAACTTGATTTGATCAAAGAACTTGAAGCATTGTAATTGTTTCTTTGTGGAAAATATTAAGTTCAGATTAAGAGTGGATCTGTTTGCACGTTAGATTTAGGAGTGAATGGTACATTTAAGAGTTAGATTTATGGGTACAGAATCAGATTAAGGGGTTAAGTTAAATTTCTATATGAGGTTTAGATACTAGGGGTTAGGTGGGTGGGTTCAAGTAAAGGGTTTGGTTTAGGTTAACTGATTTAGGCTTTCCCTTTTACATTTTTGGCGTTATAACCTTGTTATTCAAGGGAGATTCTGCTGGCACCAAAGGTTGCAGCATACAAAAATTGCACACATAAGCACTAATGTAAAAAAAAAAAAAAAAATCGACATAATACCTAAATAGCATTCAGTTTTTTTTAACCACGTCTTTAAAATGTACATGAATAAACTATTTTAAGGGGGAACTTGTTCATTTAATTTTTTATGACTACTCTTTATCCCATTCATGAATGTATAATTAAAACCCAAATTCTGCCATTTTGGGAGGTCCAGTTGCCATTATTACCTGGAGCTAATCTTAACTAGAACTTGTCATGGCTCTCTCTGCACTGTTTCTTTGTTTGGAGGAGGTCATCATGGTGGAGTAGAACTTGACTTGCTTGTGTTAGATGTGCTCCCCTAATGACCGCTGATCTAATGAACTTTAAATTCTAAACTCTGAGTTCTATAGAGCGTGCTTAGGGAGATGCTACAAATCTGGTAAGAAGAGTAGTCATCAGATGCAGGTGTGGACATTATGCTTGGATGATCTCACACTGCAAATATGCAACTATTAGTATGCAAGAACAGCAGTTACATGTCAGAAAGTGTACTGCTAAGAGCAAGCATAATGGAAAACTTTTTTTATCTGCTACCTCCTGCTGATTGAAAAAACTGACTGCAATACCAGTTGGTAGTCAGAGACCAAGAGGTTGAGGCTGCTGTTTTGTATCATGTGTTTGGCACCAGGAAGGCCTGCCCCTACTCCGATACATACAGTAGCTTGAAACACAAATGGGTGCCTGGGGCAGCTGTTCATGTTTAGGGATGCTGAGGATAGCATTGACAGATGAGAAAGCTCTGTGGCTAGCTTAGGATTGTTTACAATAAAGTTTGTGTTACATTTATGGACAATAGAAAGACATAAATGGCAAATCTCCATAATAGGGACAATGGTCTGATGAGGTCTGAGACGATTCAGTCTTATGAAATGCTGTAACCCAGCTAGTACTGTACCCCCATGGCACGCTTTTAGAATAAGGCAAAGTGGGAAAAAGACACTACACAGTCTACAATATACAAATTAAACAAATCAATACACATCTACCACAATCATTTATTCCTTATTACACTCAAAAATAAGCTTCAGGGAGACTGCTAAATTCACATCAAATACAAATGAGAGAGGTTTTACTTGCCAAAATGATTTAAATTCCACACAAGATTCAGACAGCTTTTCTGAACAGCACAGTTCAGTCGGACAGGGATAAGGGTCTGATCTTTTTATGCTACAGGTTCATTTTTATGTGTCAATAACCCCCCTCACCACCACCACCCAGGGACTGGACAATGAAAGGTGAAGCAGCAAACCAATTAACTTATGTCCTCCTATCAGCAAGCTCCTTGCACTAAAACACTATAGACTATAGCAGGGGCTCCAAAATGTTTAAACTGGGGTTACCTTTAGATATACCTTTCAGGACTTGAGGGAACCCCTTCTATAATTACTATATCCACAAATCATAGTACATTTGTGTGATGGTCAGTAGGAATGCCTCCTACATTACTGTCCATTGGTAAGAATGCCTCCCTTACCAGGGTTCTCCCCAGGCACTTTTAGCTGGGCGCACCACCCGGCACTTTTCAGCACCCACCCAGCTGTTTTTGGGTGGTTACCAAACAGTTTGTTCACAATACAGGGGCTGCCACCCACCTAAAATTTCTTCCCACCCGGCTTGAAAAAATTTCTGGGTTGAGCACTGCTTACAGATAGCCAAGATTATAATTATCAGTTAAACTTTCCTGAGAGTCACAGATTGCTCAAGGAACCCCTAGTAACCTCTGGAAGAACTCCAAAGGTTCCATGGAACTCTGGTTGACCAACACTGGAGCACAGGCCCTGGAAAATGCTGACACCACATAAAACTAAGGAACTTCTGAGGATACTAAAGGCTTTCTAATAAGAAATGCATTCACCAGCAGCATGCAAATGGATTATTACATTTCAGTTTCTGATAGCAGAGAGAGGGACGAATCTGGTTTGGCTCATTCAGTCGCGTTATCTGTAACAAAAAGCCTTCATACAGTTTACCAATCACTAGCTACTAAAAGTGTATATTATTCTTCACCTATTTCATTACAACAAAAGAAGAACATACAATGTGTGCAGCATGTGGTCTTGTCCAAATGAAATATTTGTCAGTGAGCTTGGCCCTGCATGACCCAGTCTTGAAGTGAGTGGTGATGTGAAATCGATCTGTTTAAAACAGGTGACAAGTGTGAACATTTTTTTTTTTTTTAACAAATGAGGGTTTTATTTTTAGAGATTGGAATCAAAGTATTGTTTACAACAAATAAACATCATCACAGTAAGTAAGTGGTTAGTACTTTAAAATCAGCGGTTGCTGCCTAAATGTACCAACAGTAGAAAGCTACATTAGGCATTAATACCCTGGAAAAACATGAAATACCAGATTTTATACTATGCCTATCAACTTAACTTTAATATATATATTTTGCTGCTATTGTTCCATGTCTGTTACTTAGAAAGACTGAATTTAGACACAAGTTTTTTTTCAAAAGTAGACCTACAATTATAGCAATTTCCAAGTGATACTACTGTTTGGTGGTGTTCTTTTATTGAGATTAGGCACCTAATCCCCCCACCTCCCAAAAACCACTCATCTTTCCATTGCTCTTTACCTTCTGCAGTCATTGCAACTAGAGATAATACCCCGTGCTTCTAAATATGGAGATCCATGTGACCTCAAATCCCAGACACTCAGCAGTTGGGTATGATAAATGCCACAGTTTAAATTTTATCATTATTATAAACTAAGCCTAAAAGATTACACTACATTGATTAAAGGGGGGCATATAGGGGTTATTGGATACCTAGGACAATCAATTGAAAGCACTAGGTTCGTGTTGCCCTTCCCATTTTTTGACCACCAGGATGAAAAAACTTCTGTGGAGAACATTGTCTTGGTAAATTGTTGTTAGCAGTACAGGAAATAAGAACCCCAGATAAAAGTAAATACACAATAGACATTGTATTATTTCTCTCTCTAAAGCTGCGTACACACTTGCAATTTTTGTCGTTGGAAAGGATCTTTCACGATCCTTTCCAACGACAAGGGAGTGCACGATGCATAAACGATGCTGTACATACAGCACCGTTCATGCTCTATGGAGAGGGGAGGGGGAGAGCGACGGAGCGGCACCCTGCTGTGCGCTCTCCCCTTCCCTTTCATTAGGATCGGTCGTCGTCCATCGTCCATGGATCCGCCAGGACGGTCGTTCCATCGTCCGTGGATCCGGCAGGTCGGTCGTCCGGACGATGGACGACACCGACTGTACACACGGCAGATTTTCGCTCGATAATTGGCCGATGACGTCTGTACGTAGCTTTAGTCTTCAAAGAACAGAGTAGATGGTTAAACTAGAAGAACCAGCTGACAGAGGTCACTAGTAGTGTAGAGACAAGCACACAGTTCAGCAAATACTTTATTTTACCATGATTCATCCGAGTAAAGTATGAGTAGGTCTACATTAGGTATAATACATTTATTCATCTTAGCAAGTGTCTCAGCTGCTTTCTTCTTCTTAAGAAAATTAGTGGTCATATGTTATAAGCCTCTTAAAGAAAATATTTTATCAGCTTTTTTCATTCCCCTCAAAGATTCCTGTCATCCTTATAAACAAATAGCTACACTTGTGCTTCTAATGTGGCTATGTCATCTGTATTTGAAAAGGGTAATTTATGTGTCAACACAGTGAACATTTGGCTTTTAAGGAGCGCCAGTAATCTGTCGTGTTCCAATGGTAAAGGTTTCTTTTTCGGAGTTTGGCTTTTAGCTTTTATTATGTTGCCAGTTTGGTTTCAAGAAATGTTAAGGTGTAAGTAAAACATTTAATGCAATAAGCATGTTTTGGTTATTGATATTAAACAGGATTCATATAGCACCAACATAATATGCAGCGCTGTACATTAAATAAGGGTTGCAAATGACAGATATACACAGTGTTATCAGGAATTACATCTAGGTGTTTGAGATGGCCAGACTATGCAATAATGTGGTGCTAGCTATAATAATATCCTTGTTAAAAAAAAAAAATGTTAACTCTATTTAACGCAAATGGCTTTTCTTCTCACATCCTAACAACTAAGGCATCATGATCTGCAACATACTATGCAAGATCTGCCTTACTGTGCTGAACAGAGCACTCATGAATAAAAAAAAATACAATCCTTTTATTTTAGTATATTATGTGTGGTCACATGACCACTTATACCAGCCTTGATAGTCTTTTTGTCTGGACTGTAATAGACCTGTCAATGATATTCATTTGTTTGCATTGGACTGATCAGGGAGCGGAGTGATATCACAACCAAACCCAAGGCAGAAGAAACTGAGGGTAGAGGGGCAGACAATACAAATTCAGGAAAAACTGAGGCCACAGAAACACCACTTGCAGGACTGACAGGAAAATACTTGGAACAGAAGAATAAAACAATTGCACTTTGAGACTTTGTCCTTTATTCTGGCAAGTGCTCCAAGGAAAGCTACATGAAAAGAAACCTGGGGGAGAGAAATATGGAAGCTGCCATCAATGGCATTTCCTGAAAATGTTATTCTCCCGTCTGTCATAGTGATGCAATACATTTCCCTGAATTGGAACAATTACTTCCTAAAAAAGTTAAGGGATTTTGTGCAATATCTGACTCATTTGCTGCATGATAATTCAAGGTCTGAAAGTCCAACAGAAGGACACAGACCCACAATTAGCATTTTTGGAACTTTTTTTTAATTGAAGTACTACTAAAAGTGTTATTTTAGTTCTACAGGGAAGTCTGGTGGCTTTTAGATCTTGGATACCCCAACATCTACATAGTTGTTGATTATGTTCCTCAAATACAGAGAGTTACAAGGATCACTGTCCCTGTGTTATGTTTCATCATCTCCTGTTACATTCTCCATAATATAAAATATCCTAAATGGTAAATATGGAGCACTGGCCTCTCATAATAGTCCCAGCAGGTGTACAGACCCAGAAACTTAAGCAAAATTATCTTATCAGCAGAAGCTTTAATATACAAACTGTCAGGAGATTTAACATTCCATCATCTAATAAAAACTGAAGTACCAATAATGTTAGAAAGGCCTTTTAAATAAGCAGAAACTCTTCACTAGTTTTGATCACAGATAAGGATCATAATGAAAATCACATTGGACAAATAGTGCACAGGGATGGTTACAGAGTATTTGTTCTGCACTAAAAAAATACAGTTAACATGATCCATAAATCTTTTCTCAGGGTTTACAAGGAAACTAAATCCTAACAATGGGTCTATTGTACAGTGGTAACCCATAGGGATATGAACTACAAGAGGCAGCTGTGTAAATCTCCCAATGAAAATATTCCTCCCATTGTTAGCAGCCTGTGGGGCTGGAGCTTCCCTCAAAGCAGAAGAAGTCCCCAAATGTGAAAAATGTTAGCCATCTATAGATTCTGCACGGAGCACAGAGCCCAGCATTTCATACTGTAATCTCACATATACAGGCATCTTTCTTCTTTTGTCCTAATATCCCTGAATGTGAGAATTGTAAAAGCAGAACAGTCAAGAAAGGGGGAATTCAAACCAGAAGATTACAGCAATGAGGCAATGTGGAGAAGTATGATTTCAGGATTCTTAGCCATTCATCCTTGGGTGTAACAGTCTGACATATAACTAAGAAAATCACACAGGAACACCACTGGGAACACACAAAATTTCATACACACATTCAAGGTCTATAAAAGATCATTTAACCTGAGCACCTGAAAGCCTTTTCAGTAGATGCATGCTGTATGTGAAAATGTAACACACAAATCTCTCATACAAAACAGATTAGCCTAGGCTTTTATAACAACTCCCAAAAAACTCATAACTACTCGACAAAGCATCTGCACATTCTAAGGACTGCACATGTTATACGGGTGTGCGACACACATGTAAAATCATTAAAGTAAAAGGGAAAATATAATTCAAACCCACTGGATCCACTCCAAAGTTTCTCTCTGTACACCCACTCAAATTATTTACATGACTATATAAAATAATCTAAAACAGAGGCAATCTTATACTCTGTGCTACTGAGTTCAGTGTTTTATGTATGCATTCAGGAACCTTTCCTTTCACTTTGCCGAATGGCAGCATAAAGGTTCATTACAAAGGTATGTATTGTTTTCGGATTACCACTGGTATCTTAGTGTTAGAACGTTTGGAAACCACCCAATTCTCAATACAAACAACTCTGTAACTCGTCAGTATTTCCTTTCCCTCCTGTGGCCACAGAGTTAAACGTTATCATAACAGAAACCAGCTTCTATGCAAAACAACGCATTTAAAAAGACTCACATGGAGCGCCAAGCACATTACTCTAATCATTTAAAACTAAACCTGTGCCTACACTATGTAAATAAAAGTATTGAAACAGAATGAAAAGTGGAGTTCAGAGTCTGTTGTGATCTTTGAGAATGAATTCCTTCACAGTAAAAGTACCTAGAGAGGTGAATGAGGGCTTGTATCAAAGTAAATTGCTTTATAATAATAATAATAATAATATGGAAATAGTTTAATGTCTATAACCTGGGCACAGGTGCATGTTAAGGCTACAGTAAGTTTAAATTGATAATGTCAGGGTGATTTATTCACATACATTGACAAGATCTACCTTCATAACCATTACAATAAAGCCAACAAAGGAATTCATAACAGGCACCTACATGTACCCACACAAAAGTTTAGTAATTTGCTTATAAAAATGTAAACCAAAGATGGTCATGATTATACCACCCAAAATTAATTCTTGAATCCAGTTAGACTGCTGCCCATTTGCTCCATTTATGTGCAACTGGCTCCTGCAACAGAAAAGGGAGGTCACAGGATGTCACAATGCAGGGAAGGTAGTTCTGCATTGTAAGTGGAAGAAGCCAAGTACTCATAGTAGTTGGATCTAGGAGATGTTCAGTTTAACCCTACTCTGTGTTGGGGCTGCTTTGGTGCAATGCGTGGTTAAAAACGCTCATGACTATTTTTAATCTCTTGAGGTGCACTAGCATTTCTATCTATTTATCTATATATATATATATATATATATATATATATATATATATATATATATATATATATATATATATATAAACTCTATTGCATAAAGGAACAGGTGATGTCCCTTCTCCAAAAAGCATTCTTACCTGCCTGATCAGAGCTTCGAAATGTCAAATAATGGAGCTGGACAAGTGCAGACCAGCATTGGTTGACAGGATAGCCGACACATTCTGGCTTCCCTTGTATTTGCCGGGACTGAATGAACTCGCACGCACCTAAGCAGGAGGTACATCATTGAGTCCAGATAATCAGGATGACCGTAGATCAGAACGAGCAAGAGAAGATGGCGCCTCAACTGTCAATTCTAGACAGGGGAAGCAAGAGCAAAGCATTGTACAATTTGGACATGTGCACTTATGCTATCACTACAATGTGTATATACTTGTATATCAAATTTAAGACAACCAAGGTGCTGATAAGAGTGGTTTTCAAGTATCTTTGTTTCTACTGTGTATTTATGATGCAACTTGTGATGATACTTATGACGAGTTTATGTCCCACATTTTTTTCCATGTTAACTGCTAGTATGGAATACTTATATCTACAACAGTAGCAGAGCAAGGTGATAATTATACAGAGTACAGGAAAGCAAACATAACATGCGTAAGTATATTTAATATAATATATTTGAAATTAGAAAAACATTTAAATTGCTTTATCTTCTTCGTATTCTTGAAATATCCACAGTTTTAATTCCAGTGAATACAGAGTTATAATAAAATGAAGATCTCCAATTTTAAATATTAAAGCACTACTAAGTTTGCATAATCTAATGGTCTGTAATTGTGCCAATGACTTTATTCCAAACAAGGAATCCCCTATTAGGAGCTTGTTACTGTGAGCTGTACCGTATCAGTAATTAAATCAATTCTCTTTTAAGGATAAATCAAGGAATAACTAGAACTATGAGATGCAGTTTTAAATTTGACAGTGGAAAAATTGATTGAATTCTGGTTGTAAAAAGCTTCAGGATTTTCTGTACTCCGTCTGCCTGGAAAAGAAATGTGTTAAACACAGATCAGCCAACACCCAGCAAAGCTGCAGTGAGCGGCTTCACTAACCTAAGCAATACACCATCCTACATGCAATGTATACAGCTATATGTTGCGCCCCCGAGAGGTACAGATCTGTGATCATATCACAAGGTATAAGGTCAAATTTCTACTGAAGCTCACATTCAAGCAGAATATTCCCAACCCTCTAGAAGACTGCTATCATTTTCTGTGCTTCACACTTCAGAAAAGATTAATCAAACCCCAACCAAGCAGCCACACATCATGGATTGCCCTACATTTATCATTTACAGTTTTACCCCTCGTTGTAGCAAATATCATTTCTATTTTATCCCTCATTACTGTTTGCCAACATCACACAGCAAATAATATACAATGGGAAATTCTGTATGTTTCTTGGATAATGAGGGCACTGCTAGACCTGCTAAAAGCATAACATGGTATTGCCAAGTGTTCCAGTACCAAAAACCCTCCAAGAAGTGAAAAATTTGATTTTCAGACCTCATACATAATTCTATCATATTAGACAGAACATGCAATACAATGTTAATTAGCCTAGCTTCTGTTATAGTTTAGTTTTATTTATACAATGTCCTTTTCAGGGAAACATAGGTGGTAAATGTTTTATATCTACCAGAGGCATACATTGGTTAATCACTAATCATTATTATTTTCATAACAGAAATAGTATATTATGACCAGACAATGGAATTTTCACTAAAATCAAAATGCTAAAATGTTTTTAAAGTAACAGTGTTACTTACTCCGCTTCACTATACCAATACAAGAACTATATTTTGAGAAAGAGCATGCGGTTATTCGGATGCAAAATTGAGCTTTCTGCTAGGCAGGGCCAAGGAAACTAGAAGGTGAGCTACCTTTTACTAGAAGAAATATATACAGGCCTTCATACAGCAGCTCACTTACAAACCACATGGTTCCTGATTTATGAAAATAGCCAAACTCTGCCTCATAAAATCTGAAAACATGATTTGTGAAAGGAAACACAATTGAAAAATGTATAAAAAAAGGCAACATGCTTAAATCCAAATATGTGAGCTATGGATGGATGCCGGTGGACTTGATTTCTCATTTTGTCCCTGCCTTTCTTGTGCACACATTGACAGAGTACTGAAGAGTCCCAGTAGATATCTGATGACCAGATACTAAAAACATTTTTAGGTGAATGGACTTTTAATCATCCTGTACGGAATCCCTTCTAATTCTAACATACCCAGCTGTGCACTTATTTCATTTATTGAAAGCATTAGCATAGAATGAACACCACACTCATTCATTGAAGATATCCAGGACAATAAATTATGGCATCAGAGTACCACAGGACTATGGTACACATGTGAGAGCAGTCTCTAAAGGACATTTACCAGTATTGCCAGATGGGCCCACATAAAACTAAGGTCATTCATAAAATGCCAGGTGCCAAATACTGCTCAAGCTATTCAGTTAAACACATTCATTTTTAAATGAAAGGAAAATAAACACAAACACAGACCTGAAGTAATTGTACAATTTATACAATGAATCATAACACAATCCTTTGCTTGCCCTACTTACTACACATCCAAGCCAAGAAGCATATGCTACTTTATGTGACATGCTACACACAGAAGTCTCCACAATCAAGAGGAAGAACAGGACCATGTAGAGTAAAACACATTTATACAAAGAATGTGGAATTATAAAAATTCCACCATATGAACACTTCATTTTAATAATGAATGTATTCAAGCACAACTATATAGCAATAAAGACACCATAATTACCAGCGATGAATGTGTGAAGCCAGAATCTTCTCTTGACAAGCTCTGTACTGTATACTGGATAGCATTATTTTCTCCTTGCTGTTTGCAGATATAAGCACAGTTCCTCTCTAGTACTGTGCAAATGCCTTTAAAAAGGATAACACTAGTAGTGCAACCCATTCCCAGCCTTTTCCAGTGTACATTTCTAGCATCTCTGGCTCCATTTGCAGCGTGCCTTCTCCTTACTCACTCTGACATCCTTCATCTGCATCCCTTCTCACCAGATGCCTATTCTACACACAGGGAGGATTTCTCAGGCATTGATTATTCTCAGCACAATGAAGAGATGGAAGAAGCAGAGAAAAAAAATAATCACACACCATGAAATTAAAAAAATAAATTATATGCAATATGCCAAAGCATCCAAATACACAGGACCAATCCCCCCTGCTCTTCCTAACACTGCCTTGGGCATGCCTGAGGTGGAGAGAGAAAAAAAAGGGATGCAGTTTACGGCTGCTGCTAGCCACTGAGGATGGGAAGCGGCTCACAGATACGCTTCTCTCCCAGAAAGCCTTGCGACGCTGCACTTGCATAGGATTCCCTGACCCAAATTTACTATTTGATGCTTAGTTCTTCATTATAGATTTTACCAGGGGAGAGACAAACAGCTTGCTAGGGGAAGGGAAAAAATAAAGTCCTCATCATCCCCATGGCAACACAATATGCCTGAAAGGATGGCCATATGAATGATGTGCCTGCTATGGAAAGGGTTTTCTGACAGCAAGTCTCTTGGGAGCATCACACTGACAGGAGCAATGTTCCTTCAAGTCTGTTTCTTTCATCCTGGCAGAGGACAGGCCGGAACTTTCCATCTGCCCAAAAATCACTCCTCATATGTCAGCATTGTCAAGAAATACCCAGCATAGCTCAGTGTCAGTACCAGTGAAAAGCAAACTTCTGGGTAAATCCAGCTACTCCGCAGGTAGACAATATTACCAATTAGGTATAGACAAAAACGTGTTGGACTGGAGTGCACCTCCATATTCTGTCAGGCCAGGAGGAATAGGGCAGACTGAAGCAGCTTGTCGTGGCTTAGAAAAGGAACAGAAGCAGCTGGAATGGAAACCCAAAGCATCACAAGCTGCACACCGGGTACTACTTTGGGTACCACTTTTCTGTAGGAAAGTGTTACAGTGCTATAAGAGAGATCTGCTTTTGTAATACAAAAATAAATATTAGTATAAAGAGGAAAATTATTGTCAAAGAAAGTAGAGGTATATCCATCATACAATTTTGCTAGATGCAATTAAAACTTGTTTCCACCACAACATGTTATCGGGCTAACCAACGACCCCCCCTACACTTTTTTTCAGTCTGATGTATGTTTTTCTTTCAATTCTGTCCAAATACAGCTAACACTTTTTCATTGGAAAAGCTGCATTCAGTCAGTACATAATGGCCGAGCAGAGAAGTAGACATCCAATATGAGAATTAAACCATGGTGCTCCTCTATTGCCATTCATTAATAGCCAATGAGCCTTTCCCTCTCAGATAATAATCCTGTGAATAACTGCTTATTCCTGCCAGGTACACGCCAAACTAATGATGTGTACCACAATTTCACAAACTATCTTTGTGTAGCCCATTGAGCTCATATAACATACTTTAAAACCATAGTTAATATTGAGGTAGAATACATTTTATTGTAATTCCTCAATACCAGCTATCTCTTGTGTATTACAAAATGCATCTAGTAGTGATTAATTCCCTACATACACTGACCAGAAATGTAAAATCACATAATATAGAGGAAGAGCCATGCACAGCAAATGTTTAGGTTAAACAAATTGATTACAGGAGTATATAGTAGATGGAAAAGCTGCATTTCAGCAGGTTATGTTAAAATGGTTTGCACAAATGCTCTCCTCTGGTATTAACATCACATCACAACAAAAATATTCCAAACTTGTGTCATTAACGTTTTTATTTTACATTGTAGCCAGAGAAAAACACTCAAGGGAAAGTATTATAAACCCTTTATAACATAGCATTGAAGATAAAGGGGATGGAATCCTTGTTTCATGAATGCAAAGCATGCTGAATATATTGTGTTTTGTTTTCTTATGAATGTTTGATTTGCATGTTTCACTATATTCACTTTTGCATATGTAATGGGGACAAATATCTCCCCACCTAAATGTATCTTTTTGTAGGTATTATCCGGAATCAGAATCTACTTCTAGGAAGTGGATCAGAGACAAAAGTTGTGCAAATGTATGCAGTTTTCATTAGTGTTCACAAATGTATGGCACAGATCAGTCTTTGATGCAGCCCCTCATTTTGGGCCTGATTTATTGAAGATCTTCAGTACTGGAGAAGATACACTTTCATCAGTGAAGCTGGGTGATCCAGCAAACCTGTTTGCTGAATCACCCAGCTTCACAGAGGAACGTGTATCCTCTCCAGTCTTGGAGAACCTAAATAAATCAGGCCCTTTGTGTCTTTTTAAAAAAACACACATACAATGTTGAAGTCTAATTACTGGGGAAAAAGAAGATTGAGGGCCACTTCAGACCTGCAGCTGACTGCAGCGTTCTACTGCGGTCCCATTTAACCAAATTGGAGTGGTTGGGAACCATTTTGTGCACTCGGCTGTGGTTGCAGCAGATAGCAACACAGTTCCTGATGGCAACACATGCAAACATGTTAACCTTCAGGGCAGTTTGTTGCTCATGGGCGCATAACAATAGTCTAATTATTTTACAGCTTTTACAGGTGTGAAATGGGCCTAAAGAAATTATTCTTCTTGTCTGCAGCAGACTGATGACATATTGAAGCCTAAACAAAATCACTGGACTGGATCTCAAGGACTGAAAAAAAAAAAAAAAAAAAAAAAACATACTGTTTTGTATATGGACCAGCAATATAGCCAAAGCTGTAGATATGCAATTCAGCAATTTCACAACAATTAAAAGGGTGTTCCTTCTTTTTGCCACTGGATTCTCTATTTACAACATATATTTAAAATAGAAAAAAACATATGCTACTTAGTTTGGTCTCAGAAAATCTGAAGAGAAGGTCAGGGCTTTACCTTACAACTTGGGACTCATCATTGGATTTCCTGTCATACCAATAAACAATAGATTTCTGTCCTGGACGAACTTGGAAATTAAAACCTATAAGTGTTTGATAAAGCTGCCTAAGGTATTAAGTTATAAACACAGATCAAACAACCTGAATGTGTTTTGTGCCCAAGTAACCTTAACAAAAGGAAAGGGGTAATGCAGCTCTTCAGATATTATTATGTAAAGATAATATATAATGCTTCTCTATAAAATATAAATTCTATTGGTTCTAATTATAATGAAAAGTTCAGGCCTAGGGATGGAATACCACGTATACATGAAGTGAGAAACTATCGCCATCTAGTGGAAAATATCTGACAGACCATGTTGTGCTACATCTAACTACATATATCTACTGATTGTACTGAGCTAGAGAAAACATCACTTCATTAGGAAACTTTTAATGGAAAACCGTGTGGCAAGCTGCTCCAGGGTACAAAGCAAGCAGCAGAAACAAAGGTGGAAAAGAAACTGCCAGACTAAAAGCATCTTGTCACTTTTGGGTCCTGTAGCATGATCCACCAGTCTTACACACAAAATATTCCCAACCACTTCCTATACACCTATAGACCACGAAGGAGCATACAGCATGGCACCGAGGTCAATCACTGGTCTGAAATGGTCCTAAGAAATAATGTGCCTAGACATAACATTGTGCTAAAGAGTAGTTTACATGACTACTAATACATCTAACCAGCTAGAATGCATACATCTCGTTCCAGCATGATACTGGCAACATGCATGTATAGCTAAGATTTTTTTTTAGTCATGGGGGGACAACTGTAAGCAGAGAAAATCTATACAAAGTGAGATCTTTGGGCAGTTGGTGTCCCTAATATGAAACGTGTGAGCCCTAAAAGAACCAAGGCACAAAGTCTAAGACACCGGATCTCTACCAGGGCATGCAACAAGGAATAGTAAACTCTCCTGGAGGGTATTTCAGGTTGGGGTCCCCTCAGGCATACTTGTGCTGATGGTAGCTGAGCAGGAGTACAACCATGAAACAATGTACACAGACTTCTGAAAAATGGGACATGCCAAAAGGTCAGGACAGGCAGTGAAAAAGTATAGGCAAAGCTCAGGCCAAATTTGGTAACTAGATGGAAGGGAGTACAGGAACCAGCACACAAACTATGGTATGAATGTTTTATTCAGGCAACACAGCTAAATAGTGAGTCTGACAGGCTGGAGGGGGACAATCAGAAGGTGGGAACTAGCAGTGCCTAAACCTTCAGGTCTTATGTTCTATTGGAGGCAGAAATGTAAGAATCTGATCCGTGGAGCTGCTTAAGTGTCATGTGGTAAGGATTTCAATGGTTCTTTCTCTATTCAAAAACAGAATAGAGTAGGTTGAGTATGGATGTGGTACCCAGCTCTTTGTGTTGAGCACAGTTGTCATCTGGCTGGGTAGCAGATAATCATGTACAGTGTGTGTTCAAATAGATTCAGCAAAGTTTAAAATGTGATATTAAGGATCTAAAAGATGTTTTTTATATACACATACACACATGTAAACACCATACCATGTAAAATAAAGAAAAAAGTACAAACCCACCCAAACCTAGATACACCAGAACCAGCACAGTGTCTAGGAACTAAGAAAGAACTAAGAAAGAACCTGCAAGTACCACTAGCACCTTGAAAGTACCATGTTGCAGTGCTCACTTGGATACTGCGAACTTATATGCAAAGAGTGATTTTAGGGAACATGAGAATATCCTCAGCATACATTAGCATAATGCAGGGACCAATAAGCCATCCTAACTTCAACATGCACAGCCTCTGTATTTCTGAAAATCAGGAAGCTGAAGTCAGAGTCATTTTCCGCAGTTTTTCATTAGGGGGAAATGTGATAACGGCAATAGAGAGGTCATATAAACAATAGTTACAAAATGAGTCACAGTGGGTTCTAAAGCTTGAGGTAGTAATAACACTGACACAATACACATTTATTCCAAAGTACTATACTCTACAAATTGAGAGGTGTCAGGCTTTAGTAACTTACTTCCTTCTAGGAAGACTCTATGTCTGAATTAACAAAAGCTTACACTCACAATGGGAATACCCAAACAGAGCTTAAGATTTCCTGCCCAATATTTCCGCAGCTAAAGAGACAGAAAGGCAAAACTGCTGCACAAGAAAACGACATAATAAAAGATTTCATGCACATAAATGTAGTCAATCACAGATAATGAGGTCACGGGGACACAGAGAACTATTTATAAAATTCATTTGAAAATGAGATAACTGGCTTGTTTAATGAGATCTCCTATAATAATTAGTTTATATAAAGCCAAACATATTCCTTTGCCTGTTTTCATCGAGTCATGTTCACTTTCGAAACTAGTCTCCAATGGATTGTAAGTTCTTTAGGGTAGGTTCCTCTCCTCCTCCTGTGTCATTGTTTGTATGTGTCCATCAAATGCAACCCTATTTTTTTGTACAGCGCGGTGTAAAATGTTGGCCCTATAAAAAAAATCTAAAGATTTCTAAAGATTATCATTTTGGGGAGGGGATTATTTAGATATATGGGGTCCTGCTGATATAATCATAGAATGGATGTGTGGGAATTGCCGGTGAATTGTGTGGGAAAACCCAAACCACTACTGATTGAATTGCATTCCGATCTCAAACCACAGGTGACATAATGACATGGGGTCCGTACAGAAAAAGAAAAGCCAGCAAAGAGCATATGAATAAGGATCTTTTGTTTTAAATTTTAAACTACTTCATTAGTGAACAAACAGAGAAAGAGAAGAGCAGTTAAACACCATGGCCTGCTGTATTATCCATGTAAAGGAACTGACTAAAACATACCTGTGAAAACACAAAATATTTGGTCTGCCGACAACTTTTTAGGAGCTCTTGTGAATGGCTAACTTTGATCTCAAGGACAAGTGTCAAAGACTCAGTCAAGCATGGAACCAAAAGTCAGAAATCTAACACACTGCTTCAGGTCAATGACTCAAAAAAAAAAAAAACACAAAAGATAACAGAAACCAGTTGTAGACATACTATTCCTCCTCCTTCTTAACTGTGCTGTATTGTGATCCAACTTTTCAGAAACTGCCCAAAAACAGTCAGGTATTTACTGAAAATTGATGGATGGTGTGCTTGGCTAAAAGGGTCTGAGAAGAACCCTGGCTTTACCTAGCAGGAAATAAAACAAAACCATGTATGGCAAAATTAGCAATAAATGCAAATGCGCACTGCTCCATAAATCTGAATTTCTGCTTTTTTATAATACTCTGTATAGCAAAATGCCAATGTGAAGTACTTAATATAAACATGTGTTAGAAGACAGTATTTATTAAATTACATTTGCCTAAAATTAAAAATAACAAAACTGCCTAGTTGTTTTAATATAAAATAAATCAAAATAAATGCTTGTTTATGATTGGTATTCAGGAGACTGAGGATACATAAATAACAGAATCAAATAAATAATAAACAGAGGTATATTTGAAAAACACCAGTTACTTATTTCAAAACATTTATGTTTCAGATAATTACCTAAACCACATTATTCTCCAGTACAAAGCTAGTACATAAACTGTTTAGGAGTCAGTGAAGGGAACCATTGTTTATGATCTGTCTAAGGCTATGTACACATGTTAGATGATTGTCCGATTATCATTTCAGGGTTAGTATCGGACGATAATCTGACGCGTGTACAGCGGCCGTCTGACGCCGTTCATGGATCTGTCCTGGCAGATCTACAAACAACCATAATACATGTGAAGGGGAGAGGAGAGCGCTGGGGGTGCCTCACAGTCATTCTACCCTCTCCATAGAGCCGAACAGTGTGTATGTACAGGGCTTGTTCACACATCTTTCAGTCTTTTGTCTTTGAAAAATATCATGAAAATTGTGTATGTAGCCTTAAGCCGCGTACATACGTGCAATTTTTGTCGTTGGAAAGGATCTTTCACAATCCTTTCCAACGACAAAGGACTGCACGATGCATGAACGGTGCTGTACATACATCACCGTTCATGCTCCATGGAGAGCGCTTTCATTAGGATCGGTTGTCGTCCATCGTCCGTGGATCCGCCAGGACGGTCGTTCGGACGATGGACGACACCGACTGTACACACGGCAGATTTTCGCCCGATATCTGGCCGATGCCGATTATCGGGCGATAAAAATCTGCCGTGTGTACGCAGCTTTAGTGTTTAAACCTACAATTTTTATTTCTGAATCTACATACATAAACTATGGCTTCTTTATTTCATCAAGCTGCTTTGCCAAATGCATTGGTCTGCAATTGCTTGCTGGTGCACTGCTGGGAAAGGAGAAGGTAACCTGCCAATGCAGCTGGATGGCATTACCTGCCTGTGAGATTTGCTGGGTACACAAATCATCCAATCAGAGAAACTCTTTTTTTTAGTTAACTGAAAATCTACACATTGAAGGATACCTAATTTTTGACTACAATACCTATTGCATTGGAAAAATGCACATCTTTTTAAATGTAAAACTACTTACACTGATGAACTGTTTTGTTTTGTTTTTTGTTACCAAAACTACAACTGTTCATTTTCAAATTGGAAAGATAATTGGAATTGGGGTCATTTTCTTTCTACAAGACCAGGTTTTATCTAATTTGTAGCAAGGGTAAATGAAAGCAAACATTTAAGCAGCTGCCACATTTCTTTGTTAGTACCTGCAAATTCAGTAAAATGCTTTCTTGCCTACTTCCAAATTGATGAATTAGTTTTTTTTTTTAAACAATAACGCTCATGTCTGAGAGATAAAGGGGGTATTTATGACATCTGTGAAGAGGAGGTTGCGTTGGCCAGAACAATCAGCTGTTCATTTTTTTTTCTAGTAGAAAACGTCAAAATGCAATGAGCAAGACAACATGCTCAGCATCATTTACAGCCTAAAGTCCCTATGATTCAATTTAGAAAAAACTAAATACCATGTTAAACATAACTCCCTTTCTGTACCTTATCGAAATAAAGCCAGAAATCCGATTTCCTGCCCTACTGATTAAAGCTACGTACACACGGCAGATTTTTATCGCCCGATAATCGGCATCGGCCAATTATCGGGCGAAAATCTTCCGTGTGTACAGTCGGTGTCGTCCATCGTCCGGACGACCGACCTGCCGGATCCACGGA
>NC_092858.1:60597259-60606074 GCF_032062135.1 Pyxicephalus adspersus
AGGATGGGAGATATGTAGTGGTGGGAAGTAGTGATGGTTTCAAATGACAGAAGAAGACGGGTAGGCAAGTTTGAAAAAATGGGTTTTCAGCGCTTTTTTAAATGAGAAGAAAAGTAGGAGCAAGCCGAATAGGACGAGGAAGACTATTCCAGAGAGTTGGGGCAGCTCTAGAGAAGTCTTGTAACCGTGCGTGTGATGGGGTTATGAGTGAGGAAGTCATTAGTAGGTCATTGGAGGAGCGGAGAGAGAGCGGCAGGGGGAGTATTTTTTAACCATGTCAGAAATGTAAGTGGGACAATAACTGTGTAGGGGATTTGAAGGCAAAGCACAGGAGCTTAAATTTGATTCTAAGGTGATACATGGCCTTCATTTATAGAATTTGTTCTTTTAGGTTTTGTATCACATGTAAAAATTACCTTACACGCTCTACATGGTAATACAGCCTAGTTAGGAATGCCCAGAACTTCAGACTAACATCCACCCATTAAGTCATTTTAAAATTTGTACAACACTTGGCTTGCATCATGGCTGAGGACTCTTGGATAGTAAGCTTTGCAATGAATTCGGCTACCTCCTACCAACAGCCATTATCTACCTATTCTGCATAGAGAAGCATGGAACATTTCCTTTATGAATTTTGTCACAGCTGTAGCTATTTTGTAAGTAGTCTATGCAATGCACTAAGAAGACGAAGTATAGTATATGGCAGGTAAAGACTGCTGCTGATGTGATACATCAGGTATGGTTTGGACCATGGATTTCTACTGTACACGTGGGACTGGAGCCTAAATGTAACAAACATATCTCATACAGGATTCTTTAAATGGGGTGTAGGGGCAAGTGTTTACACCAGGACCACCGCCTTGCAGAATGTAGTCTGTTACCTATACTAACCTTGTGTACTGCATTGTACAAAGAAGTAAACCAGAGGCAGCCCTGTATGTTGCGGATGAAACTACAGATGACTGCATCACATAAGATCATAGAAGTGACATCTCTAAGGTGTCTGTGAAATACTACACCTATTTTCAACATCTATTTGATAAACACCATATACATTCCTATGATAATACCGTAGTATGTTTTTTGGTCATAATGAGATTTTCCCAAGCTATTCAGCCTAAATATGAATGTATAAATGAATAATGAGATATAGAGCGGTGTATGCATGATAAGCAGAGTACTGCGACGTTCATTCTCTGCCTGTATCCCTTACTGTAACCTAGCAACTTTGGCAAGAAAATAAAACCTATTGTCCTCCTTTAGCCCTGCTATTTCTGTGCCAAGTTTTAGTAAGCCATCCTTTTCTATTATTAAGAGGTTAGACTTCTGCATGACAACCAAAACAACTTTGTACTGTCACATTTCCAAGACGAGAAGCCATCATTGGATAAAGTAACTGATTTTTTTTTTTGTTCAATTCTCACCTAAGTAAAATATAAAAGCATGGTTTACCATAAGAAATCTGCAAGTAAAACAAAAAAATACAATGAATATATAAATATAGCTGATGTGATAAGGAAACCATCAACATTTGGTCAACATTTAGCATTTTCTGTTCAGCCATCCTTGTGATTTAAAGGTTATGCACAAACTACAAAGCCAAGGGGGTGATACCCCTATTCACCAAGGTATCTCTAGAGCCTTTTTGGGAAATGCTCTACCTAGCTGGGTTGCCAGGCTTGATGCAAAAGCTGACAGATTTGCATTACTTTCACTGTGGCCCTGCCTATTAGTACCAGTTAATGATACCAAAAAGATCTTTAGACTGTATAATTGGCAAGGTATATGTAGCAAAGGGGTATCCGATATGGCTTTGAGGGAGGTGGGTAGAGTTTATTAGGGCACATAGATAGCTACATTGTGCAAAGTCAGAAAAAGAAGCATAATCTGTGGTGAACAAAAATGGATAGCTCTGTAAAAAAAAACATATTTTCCTATGACAAAATGTGTATGAATCTCATCAACTGTGCTGTAACAAAGTAATTCTAGGGAGGTGTGTGTGTGTATGTGTGTGTGTGTGTGTTGTTTCTCTAATATTATTGGCTGGTAATATGCATGATCATTGTAGTGTGTGTGTATATAATAATAATATATACACACATATAATATATATTATTAACCATTACATATTTATATTTATATATATATATATATATATATATATATATATATACACATACATATATACACACATATATATATATACACACACACACACACACACTACAATGATTATGCATATTACCAGCCAATAATATTTGAGAAACGTATATAATACCAAGCATTTTAGCTAGCACACATGACTCATCCATTACAGTTCTCTCTGGCACACCTTGTGCTTAAACCTGCAATAAGCAACATGTTTTAACACTCGAGAGCTGGGAGTTTACCTGTGGTATAGAAAAGTTTCAATGTACCCAGGATATTGCTTTAAATAGAACAAGGGGGGGGGGGGATGTGACACCTGTGTATAACACAATAAACTAAAAGTTATGGAGTCAGGATGTTCAATGTAAGACCCAGAGAACATGAACTTCATGAAAAGGGAAAACAGTGATACATCCATTTCTCCATAACCTACTGGTTGATAGCAAGCTTAAGTGAAGCTTTATTTTCCCTATACTGTACTTACTCCTCCTCAACCCTCTCTTTCCTAATTTCTTTTTATTTTAGGTATAATCCATGTGCTTTTTTACTCTTTACCCTAATAGGTGTTTTCTATTGGCTCTTGGCCCGGTCACCTCTTGGCTAACTCGCACTCTCTTCCACAACACACTCAATTATTGGGACGTCAATGTCTAATTGAACCCTAGCACTACTTTATCAGCCAAATGACTCTCTATTACTGGCTTTTTTGGTTTGGATCTCATTTTTTTACTTTTCACCCTCACATACTACAACAACTTGGCACTTCTCCTTACTAAAAAGAACTTTCTTACCTTTAATCTCTCTACACCTTACTCTCCTGCATTGTCCAAACTGTTCAAAACTCTCCCTCTCTACCAGCACTTTTCTCTCAGGCTTCAAACAAGTAATTGTCCTCCCAATTCAGATTAAATCTGCTCTTAAGCTTTCCATACTTTTCAGCTCCTTATCTTTTTCTAAAGTCCCCCAAACTACTTAATCACCTTGCTTACAAAAGACTAAGAGAATTACTTAACTCCAAGGCACTACTCAACCCCTTCATCCTTGCTTTCAACTCTTACACAAGACTGAAAGAGTTCTTACAAATATGCCCACTGACCTTTTAAGAGCCAAGCCACAATGTAACTTACCCCATTCTCCCGGATCTTTCCTCTGCTTTAGACACCGTTGATCAGCCTTCTTCTACTCCAGACCCTGCATTGGTGGCACTGTACTGCATATTTAGCCATCTACTCAATACCAAATGGTAAGTCTTCCCTCCCTACACCCCTCTTTGTTGGTGTTTCCTAAAACCTAGTTCTTGAACCTGTATTTTTTTCTTTTTACATCAGCTTCCTTGGCAAACATAACTTCTCCTTTTTTTTTTTTTACACAATACCATGTGTATGCAGATGACACCCACATCTATATATGCTCTCCTCTGAATTGTATTTTTCGGTCCAGCATAGAGTTTTATGCTCCCTATCTGCCATCTCATTTTGGATGGCTGACAAGTACCTAAAACTTAACCAGGGTAAAACTGAACTCTTTCCCTTTTCACCACTATAGCTGTAAATAAAACAATTATCTCTTCCACCCTGCAGGCAAATAAAATCCTGGTAGCACTTTGACTTACCTTCACTTCTTCTCCAGACACTTCCACTCATGAAAATTTTCACAGTACATCTCTTCTATCCCCAGAGACCACCAAGGTCCTGGAACACTCTCCATTTCTCACCTCAACTACTGCAACAACTTATAATACACTCCACAGCTTCTTTAAGGTTTGCTTTTTAAACATTATATATAAATACAACCCTAGCTACTTTGCTCCTCCAATAAACCCTTACCCATAATCTATTTCTAACAGACCGCTCTAGGACTGCACCAACCCTCTGAATTACTTCCTCCATTTTACTAGGTTTGCTCCTACCTTCAATACATTTAAACAAAACCTAACCTCTAACACTTACCTATTACTAATTAGGCACAATTTCTTTTCCCCTATTTTATTTTAGCCTCCCCACCACTTAAAATGTATGCTTGTTTGGTCATGGTCCTTTTCTCCCCTTGTGTCAAAGTTTGTACTTTGTATGCAGACTTGTCATCTGCATCCCCTTTTTATTGTACAGAGCGACATCATATACTAGCACTTTATAATCAAGGTTAATAAGAGCAATTCTCTGTCCAATATACTATGACAGAGAACTGCTCTTCTCCACATTTTACAAAAAGGCTGCAAATCAAAATATTTAGACTTCATTGCTAGGGACAGCTCATTATCTTAAAGTGAAATTCTTTGGACATGGGATTGTAAAAAGAAACAGGAGTGATATACATGAAAGGCTTTAAATGCAGGCACTGCATTCTTATAACACTGTAGGAAATACATGCTATACTCAAATGAAACTTGTTTTCACAAATACCAACAGAAGGCTTACCATATAAATACGGCAAGCAGGGACAGGCAGAAAGAAATCCAGAAAAGGAAAAGAAGTCTCCAGGGGAACAAATAATAAATGGTGATACACTAATGCAGCACTGAATGAAGGCCAGAAATGGCACTGTAAAACAGAAGAAGAAACTGGAAGTACAACACAAGAAAGCAAGAGCAAAACAGAGAAACTATAAAACAAGCACACTGATAATGTTAACACATTCTGAAAATCTTTCCTTTAACTGTAATTTTGTAATAGGTAGCCAATGTTGACAATACGATTAGAATAATAACTATAAGAATGCATAAAATAGGATGGCACCAACAGCTGCAGGTTTTAAAAAGCGGTGTCACCTGTTGTCAATATACGTGAGATTTTAAATTGCAGGAGTGGCTGAACAGAATATCATTTTTTTGTTTTATATATGTAGAGATGGCTGCAGAAGTGCTTTAACATTAGTATGCTTTTCTAGCTGATCTTGCCCTAGCTTATCCCAAGGTACTAGAAAATGGTACACATATAAGCAAATACAATGGATGTTGATTTACCGTTTTCACACTTATCAAATAGATTGTATACATGGTTTGGTACACTCATGACAGGAAGCTTCTCACTTAAAAAGAATTCACAGGCCACTAGGAAATACTGAATAGTCATGGACATATGTTGCTTAAGTATATGTTAAATAAGTCTTGTTTCCTTACTTCCACATGTTCATAGGAAGATATAGAGCAGAGAAACTAAACTGCGTTATGCTTACCTATGGTTTTGGTTCAGACTGGTTATGTTCAGTGAGATTGTGGTGCAGTTACAGCCTCACAAAGTGAGATACCACCCACTAGATTGTAAACTCTTTGGGGCAGGGTCCTCTCCTCCTGTATCACTGTCTGTATTAGTCTGTATTAGTCTGTCATTTGCAACCCCTATTTAATGTACAGCGCTGCATAATATGTTGGCGCTATATAAATTGTTTATTAATAATAAGCATAATAATAATAATACAGTCACTGCTAGTTGTATCACAGCAATGGAGCATTTCTTTACAAACCAGTGCAAAGGTGCAGGTAAGTATCTTACCAAAAGTAAACTCCTATTGCAGGGGATGTCCAAAATGTGATCAGAGTGCAGACCTCCAAATTCATCAGTGAACCATCAAATCAAACAAGAAAAATATATTGCTGGTAGCATTCTGTACGTCAACAGTGTATAGAACACAGTTAGGTTGATCATGGGGGCCACGGACAACAAATTACAACAGACTGGAGAAAAGAGCACAGTCTTCTCTAAAGTAGCTAACTTGATACGGAAAATAACATTAAATAACAAAAAATCTCAGTTTTGCCGTATCGGTGCAGTACATTTTATAAAAGCAGCCTGGTTGAGAGAGAAGGAAATACAAGTTTCTTAGCATGAGTGTCTCCCTTAAGGGTGTTTGCACAGGAGTCATTTAGGGAGTTTACGTAAGCGTATGGATTAAATGGTCCCTAGCAACAAACAAAAAAAGTGTTTAGTTTGTCAGGGAATGCCAGGCTGCAATAAATGGTATGTACTGTTTATTTTTTCCTGATCTGCATTATCTCAAGTTGGCAGATGTCTTGAATATGTTTAAATACCTACATTTAGATAAAATGCCATCACTGCCTTTCGGAGAAATGATCCACTATATTATAAAGTATCACCTGAAGGAGAATGCAAAGTGTTTGTAAATATTGTGTTCCTCATTAAAAAAATATGTACAATCTTTTGTGCTTTCTTAATAAATAAAAAAAAATGAAAAATGTAGCATGTAAATACTCAATATTTTGAATTCACAGATTGAGCTCTATACCCCTTTAAACATGCTTGCTAGGTAACTTTCAATGAAATCTTACAGCTGTACCCTAAAAGAAGAGCATGTGCCTAACATGAAAAACATGCCTAACAATATCTGACGGAACATTGGCTTTGGTCAACCAATACTTCTTTGGAGGCTGCCATATGTCCTGTGGACCCATTACAAAATCTGTGTCCATGGGACCTTAGCATCATTCTTTTTCTACATGATTATTTGGCAATATCTTCCTGTTACGTCTTGAAGATCTATGGAGAATACTTTTGAGTTGAGCTCTGCTTCATGTACTCACTGGCTCATCATAAGGAAAAAGAGTGGTGCCATGATTATTACTGAACTACATAAACTTAAGTTCAATCACATAAAAACTATTTTGTTTCATTAAATACTTCAAACTGAACATGCATTAAAGAACAACTGCAGACCTCCGAAATGAAAATATATTAAAATTTTACATAACTTTTTTAAGTTTCCTGCTGCTGGGTCCCTCTACCTCTTCTCAAGTAGCAGGGTTGGGATATCCAACATAAGACTACATAAATTCATCAGCGCCATTTGTAGGGACATTAGATTGTGAGCTCCTTTGAGGGACAGTTAGTGACACGACTATGAACTTTGTACAGCGCTGCGTAATATGATGGCGCTATAAAAAAACTGTATAATAATAATAATAATAATTTCTAGGAGAATTGTACTGTGAGCTCAGGGCGATACTTGGGTTCAGAGTGCTCACAGTGTGGGTTGAAGTGTGCTAGGCATCATTAAACTCGTGAAGATATATATATATATATATATATATATATATATATATACCCGGCTAAAAGGGGCTGGGGAAAACACTGTGTATATATATATATATATATATATATATATATATATATATATTTTAGCAGTATAACAGTTTGTTTATCTCATACAATACATTCCATTTACCTATTTAAAATATCAATCTACCAAAACCAAAGAAAAAATTAAGGACAACACTAGCCAACAAAATCAGGTTTAGGAGGGTCAGCATTCATTATGGATACCCACGGTTAATCAGACAAGTAATGACATATTAATCTGTCAGTAGGCACAGTGGTAAGGATTACAAGTAAAAACCATTAATGGGAATAAACAAGGCTTAGCACTGAAACTCAGTAACCACAATAAGCACAAATATTAAGGAAATCCTCCATGACTTAAGAGGACGGCACTCAAAGCGCATCAGAGGTCTGTTAAAACCACTTTAAAGCTGATCTCTGGAATAAACCTAACCCCTGCCACCCCTCCAACTGACCTCTGGCTTAAAAAAAAAATCTAAAACCCATTATTATTCACCTAAAGACACCATCACATGATGCTGCAGACCTAAGACTTCCAATTCCCTCTGAATATAAATGCAACATTAATGTAGAATAGAAATTTAGTTTGATAGGATGCTATTACATTCCAGAGATCTATCTGCCCTCAGCCTCCGGTGATGTGGGATTGCACAGAATGTCACCTGTCCCTAAACTGAAGGACTGGTAAGTAGCAAGCTGATCAAAGATAGTAAATAAAATTTAGGGCAGATGTCTCCCATCATAAAGTATATCAGTGAGTTTTCATGGATCCTCTGGTTGTAAGGGGTTGTGGTATGGAAAGTGTGGGGAGAACTGTGGGAGAATGTAGTGTGGACGGTGGGCAAGAGCTGTCAGGAAATGTAGTGTGGATTTTTTTTTTTTTTTAACTTTTAGCTAGAATTTACAGAACACACTCTTGGCAGATACACATTTTGTTGCTTGCCAATGATGATAAACAGAACCAGTAATGGCAGTAATATTATACCAATGATTGTGCAGCAAACGCAGCCCATTACCATTAAAAAGCAAACAGAAATGCCTAGACAACAAGAAATCCATCCTGGACGATGACTTGGATAATATAGTTATTGCAATCCAAGACACACATCTGCTACATGTTACCTCTGCTCACGATATCACATTGATTAAACATAGCAACCAAAGCCAAACACCTCAACCTATTCACACCCGTGTGTCACATCAGAATGGACAATGAACGACACTGCCAAGCAGTCACACACATATTATGCACTGTGGCAACGCATGTGTTGACAAAACACACAGGTAAGAAGAGACTCTTTTAGCTCCCTATTCCACAGAGCTGTATGTTAGGCACTGCACTGTATAGTGCCCATTCAGCACCCCCCGTTCTGTACAGGGTGCCGGGCATATCCCACATCACAACGCCTCATTCTGTACAGGGTTCCGGGCATATCCCACATCACAACGCCTCATTCTGTACAGGGTTCCGGGCATATCCCACACCACAACGCCTCATTCTGTACAGGGTGCCGGGCATATCCCACATCACAACGCCTCATTCTGTACAGGGTTCCGGGCATATCCCACACCACAACGCCTCATTCTGTACA